>NW_025958637.1:0-30793 GCF_023159225.1 Perognathus longimembris pacificus | reverse complement strand
AAAAATAAATCAAAAATAAAAATAAGCGGAAAAGGCGAGAGTGCGCGAGCACACAGGAGCAAAGACAAGCAGCGCAGCTTGATGCGTAGTAAAAAAAATAATAAATAGACAACTGGTCGACCTCATTAGAAATAAAAACCCAAAAGATTAGATAGACAAACAAACAAACACATAAATGTGGAGAGAAGGGCAGTGCGCGCAGGAGCAAAGGTAAACAGCAGACAGACCTGAATCCTTATCTTTACAAGGTCGACCTCAGAACTTTGTTCAGTTTGTCTCGGTGACGGATAATGGAAGGAAGGGCAGGCAACTGGTCGACTTCATTTAAATAAACAAATAAAAAATAAGATAAACTCTCAGGAATAGATAAATAATAACAAAAAAATTGTAAAGTGGAGGAAGCGAGAGCGCGCGAATGCACTCAAGCAAACACAAACAGCACAGCACGATGCGTATTTTTTTTTTAAAATTGACAAAATAAATGAAAAATAAATCAAAAATAAAAATAAGTGGAAAAAGGCGAGAGTGCGCGAGCACACAGGAGCAAAGACAAACAGCGCAGCTTGATGCGTAGTAATAAAAATAATAAATAGACAACTGGTCGACCTCATTAGAAATAAAAACCCAAAAGATTAGATAGACAAACAAACAAACACATAAATGTGGAGAGAAGGGCAGTGCGGGCAGGAGCAAAGGTAAACAGCAGACAGACCTGAATCCTTATCTTTACAAGGTCGACCTTAGAACTTTGTTCAGTTTGTCTCGGTGACAGATAATGGAAGGAAGGGCAGGCAATTGGTAGACTTCATTTAAATAAACAAATAAAAAATAAGATAAACTCTCAGGAATAGAGAAATAATAACAAAAAAATTGTAAAGTGGAGAAAGCGAGAGCGCGCGAATGCACTCAAGCAAACGCAAACAGCACAGCACGATGCGTATTTTTTTTTTAAATTGACAAAATAAATCAAAAATAAAAATAAGTGGAAAAGGCGAGAGTGCGCGAGCACACAGGAGCAAAGACAAGCAGCGCACCTTGATGCGTACTAAAAAAAATAATAAATAGACAACTGGTCGACCTCATTAGAAATAAAAACCCAAAAGATTAGATAGACAAACACACAAACAAATAAATGTGGAGAGAAGGGCAGTGCGCGCAGGAGCAAAGGTAAACAGCAGACAGACCTGAATCCTTATCTTTACAAGTTCGACCTCAGAACTTTGTTCAGTTTGTCTCGGTGACGGACAATGGAAGGAAGGGCAGGCAACTGGTCGACTTCATTTAAATAAACAAATAAAAAATAAGATAAACTCTCAGGAATAGATAAATAATAACAAAAAAAATTGTAAAGTGGAGAAAGCGAGAGCGCGCGAATGCACTCAAGCAAACACAAACAGCACAGCACGATGCATATTTTTTTTAATTGACAAAATAAATCAAAAATAAATCAAAAATAAAAATAAGTGGAAAAGGCGAGAGTGCGCCAGCACACAGGAACAAAGACAAGCAGCGCAGCTTGATGCGTAGTAAAAAAAATAATAAATAGACAACTGGTCGACCTCATTAGAAATAAAAACCCAAAAGATTAGATAGACAAACAAACAAACACATAAATGTGGAGAGAAGGGCAGTGCGCGCAGGAGCAAAGGTAAACAGCAGACAGACCTGAATCCTTATCTTTACAAGGTCGACCTCAGAACTTTGTTCAGTTTGTCTCGGTGACGGATAATGGAAGGAAGGGCAGGCAACTGGTCGACTTCATTTAAATAAACAAAAAAAAATAAGATAAACTCTCAGGAATAGATAAATAATAACAAAAAAATTGTAAAGTGGAGAAAGCGAGAGCGCGCGAATGCACTCAAGCAACCACAAACAGCACAGCACGATGCGTATTTTTTTTTAAAATTGACAAAATAAATCAGAAATAAATCAAAAATAAAAATAAGTGGAAAAAGCGAGAGTGCGCGAGCACACAGGAGCAAAGACAAGCAGCGCAGCTTGATGCGAAGTAAAAAAAATAATAAATAGACAACTGGTCGACCTCATTAGAAGTAAATACCCAAAAGATTAGATAGACAAACAAACAAACACATAAATGTGGAGAGAAGGGCAGTGCGCGCAGGAGCAAAGGTAAACAGCAGACAGACCTGAATCCTTATCTTTACAAGGTCGACCTCAGAACTTTGTTCAGTTTGTCTCGGTGACGGATAATGGAAGGAAGGGCAGGCAACTGGTCGACTTCATTTAAATAAACAAATAAATAATAAGATAAACTCTCAGGAATAGATAAATAATAACAAAAAAATTGTAAAGTGGAGAAAGCGAGAGCGCGCGAATGCACTCAAGCAAACACAAACAGCACAGCACGATGCGTATTTTTTTTTAATTGACAAAATAAATCAAAAATAAATCAAAAATAAAAATAAGTGGAAAAGGCGAGAGTGCGCGAGCACACAGGAGCAAAGACAAGCAGCGCAGCTTGATGCGTAGTAAAAAAAATAATAAATAGACAACTGGTCGACCTCATTAGAAATAAAAACCCAAAAGATTAGATAGATAAACAAACAAACACATATATATGGAGAGAATGGCAGTGCGCGCAGGAGCAAAGGTAAACAGCAGACAGACCTGAATCCTTATCTTTACAAGGTCGACCTCAGAAATTTGTTCAGTTTGTCTCGGTGACGGATAATGGACTGAATGGTAGGCAACTGGTCGACTTCATTTAAATAAACAAATAAAAAATAAGATAAACTCTCAGGAATAGATAAATAATAACAAAAAAATTGTAAAGTGGAGAAAGCGAGAGCGCTCGAATGCACTCAAGCAAACACAAACAGCACAGCACGATGCGTATTTTTTTTAAATTCACAAAATAAATAAAAAATAAATCAAAAATAAAAATAAGTGGAAAAGGCGAGAGTGCGCGAGCACACAGGAGCAAAGACAAGCAGCGCAGCTTGATGCGTAGTAAAAAAAATAATAAATAGACAACTGGTCGACCTCATTAGAAATAAAAACCCAAAAGATTAGATAGACAAACAAACAAACACATAAATGTGGAGAGAAGGGCAGTGCGGGCAGGAGCAAAGGTAAACAGCAGACAGACCTGAATCCCTTATCTTTACAAGTTCGACCTCAGAACTTTGTTCATTTTGTCTCGGTGACGGATAATGGAAGGAAGGGCAGGCAACTGGTCGACTTCATTTAAATAAACAAATAAAAAATAAGACAAACTCTCAGGAATAGATAAATAATTACAAAAAAATTGTAAAGCGGAGTAAGCGAGAGCGCGCGAATGCACTCAAGCAAACACAAACAGCACAGCACGATGCGTATTTTTTTTAAATTGACAAAATAAATCAAAAATAAATCAAAAATAAAAATAAGTGGAAAAGGCGAGGGTGCGCGAGCACACAGGAGCAATGACAAGCAGCGCAGCTTGATGCATAGTAAAAAAAATAATAAATAGACAACTGGTCGACCTCATTAGAAATAAAAACCCAAAAGATTAGATAGACAAACAAACAAACACATAAATGTGGAGAGAAGGGCAGTGCGCGCAGGAGCTAAGGTAAACAGCAGACATACCTGAATCCTTATCTTTACAAGGTCGACCTCAGAACTTTGTTCAGTTTGTCTCGGTGACGGATAATGGAAGGAAGGGCAGGCAATTGGTCGACTTCATTTAAATAAACAAATAAAAAATAAGATAAACTCTCAGGAATAGATAAAAAATAACAAAAAAATTGTAAAGTGGAGAAAGCGAGAGCGCGCGAATGCACTCAAGCAAACACAAACAGCACAACACGATGCGTATTTTTTTTTTAAATTGACAAAATAAATCAAAAATAAAAATAAGTGGAAAAAGCGAGAGTGCGCGAGCACACAGGAGCAAAGACAAGCAGCGCAGCTTGATGCGTAGTAAAAAAAATAATAAATAGACAACTGGTCGACCTCATTAGAAATAAAAACCCAAAAGATTAGATAGAGAAACAAACAAACACATAAATGTGGAGAGAAGGGCAGTGCGCGCAGGGGCAAAGGTAAACAGCAGACAGACCTGAATCCTTATCTTTACAAGGTCGACCTCAGAACTTTGTTCAGTTGATCTCGGTGACGGATAATGGAAGGAAGGGCATGCAACTGGTCGATTTCATTTCAATAAACAAATAAAAAATAAGATAAACTCCCAGGAATAGATAAATAATAACAAAAAAATTGTAAAGTGGAGAAAGCGAGAGCGCGCGAATGCACTCAAGCAAACACAAACAGCACAGCACGATGCGTATTTTTTTTAAAAATTGACAAAATAAATAAAAAATGAATCAAAAATAAAAATAAGTGGAAAAGGCGAGAGTGCACGAGCACACAGGAGCAAAGACAAGCAGCGCAGCTTGATGCGTAGTAAAAAAAATAATAAATAGACAACTGGTCGACCTAATTAGAAATAAAAACCCAAATGATTAGATAGACAAACAAACAAACACATAAATATGGAGAGAAGGGCAGTGCGTGCAGGAGCAAAGGTAAGCAGCAGACAGACCTGAATCCTTATCTTTACAAGGTCGACCTCAGAACTTTGTTCAGTTTGTCTCGGTGACGGATAATGGAAGGAAGGGCAGGCAACTGGTCGACTTCATTTAAATAAACAAATAAAAAATAAGATAAACTCTCAGGAATAGATAAATAATAACAAAAAAATTGTAAAGTGGAGAAAGCGAGAGCGCGCGAATGCACTCAAGCAAACACAAACAGCACAGCACGATGCGTATTTTTTTTTAAAATTGACAAAATAAATCAAAAATAAAAATAAGTACAAAAGGCGAGAGTGCGCGAGCACACAGAAGCAAAGACAAGCAGCGCAGCTTGATGCGTAGTAAAAAAAATAATAAATAGACAACTGGTCGACCTCATTAGAAATAAAAACCCAAAAGATTAGATAGACAAACAAACAAACACATAAATGTGGAGAGATGGGCAGTGCGCGCAGGAGCAAAGGTAAACAGCAGACAGACCTGAATCCTTATCTTTACAAGGTCGACCTCAGAACTTTGTTCAGTTTGTCTCGGTGACGGATAATCGAAGGAAGGGCAGGCAACTGGTCGACTTCATTTAAATAAACAAAAAAAAATAAGATAAACTCTCAGGAATAGATAAATAATAACAAAAAAATTGTAAAGTGGAGAAAGCGAGAGCGCGCGAATGCACTCAAGCAAACACAAACAGCACAGCAGGATGCGTATTTTTTTTTAAATTGACAAAATAAATCAAAAATAAATCAAAAATAAAAATAAGTGGGAAGGCCGAGAGTGCGCGAGCACACAGGAGCAAAGACAAGCAGCGCAGCTTGATGCGTAGTAAAAAAAATAATAAATAGACAACTGGTCGACCTCATTAGAAATAAAAACCCAAAAGATTAGATAGACAAACAAACAAACACATAAATGTGGAGAGAAGGGCAGTGCGCGCAGGAGCAAAGGTAAACAGCAGACAGACCTGAATCCTTATCTTTACAAGGTCGACCTCAGAACTTTGTTCAGTTTGTCTCGGTGACGGATAATGGAAGGAAGGGCAGGCAACTGGTCGACTTCATTTAAATAAACAAATAAAAAATAAGATAAACTCTCAGGAATAGATAAATAATAACAAAATAATTGTAAAGTGGAGAAAGCGAGAGCGCGCGAATGCACTCAAGCAAACACAAACAGCACAGCACGATGCGTATTTTCTTTTAAAATTGACAAAATAAATCAAAAATAAATCAAAAATAAAAATAAGTGTAAAAGGCGAGAGTGCGCGAGCACACAGGAGCAAAGACAATCAGCGCAGCTTGATGCGTAGTAAAAAAAATAATAAATAGACAACTGGTCGACCTCATTAGAAATAAAAACCCAAAAGATTAGATAGACAAATAAACACATAAATGTGGAGAGAAGGGCAGTGCACGCAGGAGCAAAGGTAAACAGCAGACAGACCTGAATCCTTATCTTTACAAGGTCGACCTCAGAACTTTGTTCAGTTTGTCTCGGTGACGGATAATGGAAGGAAGGGCAGGCAACTGGTCGACTTCATTTAAATAAACAAATAAAAAATAAGATAAACTCTCAGGAATAGATAAATAATAACAAAAAAATTGTAAAGTGGAGAAAACGAGAGCGCGCGAATGCACTCAAGCAAACACAAACAGCACAGCACGATGCGTATTTTTTTTAATTGACAAAATAAATCAAAAATAAATCAAAAATAAAAATAAGCGGAAAAGGCGAGAGTGCGCGAGCACACAGGAGCAAAGACAAGCAGCGCAGCTTGATGCGTAGTAAAAAAAATAATAAATAGACAACTGGTCGACCTCATGAGAAATAAAAACCCAAAAGATTAGATAGACAAACAAACAAACACATAAATGTGGAGAGAAGGGCAGTGCGCGCAGGAGCAAAGGTAAACAGCAGACAGACCTGAATCCTTATCTTTACAAGGTCGACCTCAGAACTTTGTTCAGTTTGTCTCGGTGACGGATAATGGAAGGAAGGGCAGGCAACTGGTCGACTTCATTTAAATAAACAAATAAAAAATAAGATAAACTCTCAGGAATAGATAAATAATAACAAAAAAATTGTAAAGTGGAGAAAACGAGAGCGCGCGAATGCACTCAAGCAAACACAAACAGCACAGCACGATGCGTATTTTTTTTAATTGACAAAATAAATCAAAAATAAATCAAAAATAAAAATAAGCGGAAAAGGCGAGAGTGCGCGAGCACACAGGAGCAAAGACAAGCAGCGCAGCTTGATGCGTAGTAAAAAAAATAATAAATAGACGACTGGTCGACCTCATTAGAAATAAAAACCCAAAAGATTAGATAGACAAACAAACAAACACATAAATGTGGAGAGAAGGGCAGTGCGCGCAGGAGCAAAGGTAAACAGCAGACAGACCTGAATCCTTATCTTTACAAGGTCGACCTCAGAACTTTGTTCAGTTTGTCTCGGTGACGGATAATGGAAGGAAGGGCAGGCAACTGGTCGACTTCATTTAAATAAACAAATAAAAAATAAGATAAACTCTCAGGAATAGATAAATAATAACAAAAAAATTGTAAAGTGGAGGAAGCGAGAGCGCGCGAATGCACTCAAGCAAACACAAACAGCACAGCACGATGCGTATTTTTTTTTAAATTGACAAAATAAATGAAAAATAAATCAAAAATAAAAATAAGTGGAAAAGGCGAGAGTGCGCGAGCACACAGGAGCAAAGACAAACAGCACAGCTTGATGCGTAGTAATAAAAATAATAAATAGACAACTGGTCGACCTCATTAGAAATAAAAACCCAAAAGATTAGATAGACAAACAAACAAACACATAAATGTGGAGAGAAGGGCAGTGCGGGCAGGAGCAAAGGTAAACAGCAGACAGACCTGAATCCTTATCTTTACAAGGTCGACCTTAGAACTTTGTTCAGTTTGTCTCGGTGACAGATAATGGAAGGAAGGGCAGGCAATTGGTAGACTTCATTTAAATAAACAAATAAAAAATAAGATAAACTCTCAGGAATAGAGAAATAATAACAAAAAAATTGTAAAGTGGAGAAAGCGAGAGCGCGCGAATGCACTCAAGCAAACGCAAACAGCACAGCACGATGCGTATTTTTTTTTTAAATTGACAAAATAAATCAAAAATAAAAATAAGTGGAAAAGGCGAGAGTGCGCGAGCACACAGGAGCAAAGACAAGCAGCGCACCTTGATGCGTACTAAAAAAAATAATAAATAGACAACTGGTCGACCTCATTAGAAATAAAAACCCAAAAGATTAGATAGACAAACACACAAACAAATAAATGTGGAGAGAAGGGCAGTGCGCGCAGGAGCAAAGGTAAACAGCAGACAGACCTGAATCCTTATCTTTACAAGTTCGACCTCAGAACTTTGTTCAGTTTGTCTCGGTGACGGACAATGGAAGGAAGGGCAGGCAACTGGTCGACTTCATTTAAATAAACAAATAAAAAATAAGATAAACTCTCAGGAATAGATAAATAATAACAAAAAAATTGTAAAGTGGAGAAAGCGAGAGCGCGCGAATGCACTCAAGCAACCACAAACAGCACAGCACGATGCGTATTTTTTTTTAAAATTGACAAAATAAATCAAAAATAAATCAAAAATAAAAATAAGTGGAAAAAGCGAGAGTGCGCGAGCACACAGGAGCAAAGACAAGCAGCGCAGCTTGATGCGAAGTAAAAAAAATAATAAATAGACAACTGGTCGACCTCATTAGAAGTAAATACCCAAAAGATTAGATAGACAAACAAACAAACACATAAATGTGGAGAGAAGGGCAGTGCGCGCAGGAGCAAAGGTAAACAGCAGACAGACCTGAATCCTTATCTTTACAAGGTCGACCTCAGAACTTTGTTCAGTTTGTCTCGGTGACGGATAATGGAAGGAAGGGCAGGCAACTGGTCGACTTCATTTAAATAAACAAATAAATAATAAGATAAACTCTCAGGAATAGATAAATAATAACAAAAAAATTGTAAAGTGGAGAAAGCGAGAGCGCGCGAATGCACTCAAGCAAACACAAACAGCACAGCACGATGCGTATTTTTTTTAATTGACAAAATAAATCAAAAATAAATCAAAAATAAAAATAAGTGGAAAAGGCGAGAGTGCGCGAGCACACAGGAGCAAAGACAAGCAGCGCAGCTTGATGCGTAGTAAAAAAAATAATAAATAGACAACTGGTCGACCTCATTAGAAATAAAAACCCAAAAGATTAGATAGATAAACAAACAAACACATATATATGGAGAGAATGGCAGTGCGCGCAGGAGCAAAGGTAAACAGCAGACAGACCTGAATCCTTATCTTTACAAGGTCGACCTCAGAAATTTGTTCAGTTTGTCTCGGTGACGGATAATGGACTGAATGGTAGGCAACTGGTCGACTTCATTTAAATAAACAAATAAAAAATAAGATAAACTCTCAGGAATAGATAAATAATAACAAAAAAATTGTAAAGTGGAGAAAGCGAGAGCGCTCGAATGCACTCAAGCAAACACAAACAGCACAGCACGATGCGTATTTTTTTTAAATTCACAAAATAAATAAAAAATAAATCAAAAATAAAAATAAGTGGAAAAGGCGAGAGTGTGCGAGCACACAGGAGCAAAGACAAGCAGCGCAGCTTGATGCGTAGTAAAAAAAATAATAAATAGACAACTGGTCGACCTCATTAGAAATAAAAACCCAAAAGATTAGATAGACAAACAAACAAACACATAAATGTGGAGAGAAGGGCAGTGCGGGCAGGAGCAAAGGTAAACAGCAGACAGACCTGAATCCCTTATCTTTACAAGTTCGACCTCAGAACTTTGTTCATTTTGTCTCGGTGACGGATAATGGAAGGAAGGGCAGGCAACTGGTCGACTTCATTTAAATAAACAAATAAAAAATAAGACAAACTCTCAGGAATAGATAAATAATTACAAAAAAATTGTAAAGCGGAGTAAGCGAGAGCGCGCGAATGCACTCAAGCAAACACAAACAGCACAGCACGATGCGTATTTTTTTTAAATTGACAAAATAAATCAAAAATAAATCAAAAATAAAAATAAGTGGAAAAGGCGAGGGTGCGCGAGCACACAGGAGCAATGACAAGCAGCGCAGCTTGATGCATAGTAAAAAAAATAATAAATAGACAACTGGTCGACCTCATTAGAAATAAAAACCCAAAAGATTAGATAGACAAACAAACAAACACATAAATGTGGAGAGAAGGGCAGTGCGCGCAGGAGCTAAGGTAAACAGCAGACATACCTGAATCCTTATCTTTACAAGGTCGACCTCAGAACTTTGTTCAGTTTGTCTCGGTGACGGATAATGGAAGGAAGGGCAGGCAATTGGTCGACTTCATTTAAATAAACAAATAAAAAATAAGATAAACTCTCAGGAATAGATAAAAAATAACAAAAAAATTGTAAAGTGGAGAAAGCGAGAGCGCGCGAATGCACTCAAGCAAACACAAACAGCACAACACGATGCGTATTTTTTTTTTAAATTGACAAAATAAATCAAAAATAAAAATAAGTGGAAAAAGCGAGAGTGCGCGAGCACACAGGAGCAAAGACAAGCAGCGCAGCTTGATGCGTAGTAAAAAAAATAATAAATAGACAACTGGTCGACCTCATTAGAAATAAAAACCCAAAAGATTAGATAGAGAAACAAACAAACACATAAATGTGGAGAGAAGGGCAGTGCGCGCAGGGGCAAAGGTAAACAGCAGACAGACCTGAATCCTTATCTTTACAAGGTCGACCTCAGAACTTTGTTCAGTTGATCTCGGTGACGGATAATGGAAGGAAGGGCATGCAACTGGTCGATTTCATTTCAATAAACAAATAAAAAATAAGATAAACTCCCAGGAATAGATAAATAATAACAAAAAAATTGTAAAGTGGAGAAAGCGAGAGCGCGCGAATGCACTCAAGCAAACACAAACAGCACAGCACGATGCGTATTTTTTTTAAAAATTGACAAAATAAATAAAAAATGAATCAAAAATAAAAATAAGTGGAAAAGGCGAGAGTGCACGAGCACACAGGAGCAAAGACAAGCAGCGCAGCTTGATGCGTAGTAAAAAAAATAATAAATAGACAACTGGTCGACCTAATTAGAAATAAAAACCCAAATGATTAGATAGACAAACAAACAAACACATAAATATGGAGAGAAGGGCAGTGCGTGCAGGAGCAAAGGTAAGCAGCAGACAGACCTGAATCCTTATCTTTACAAGGTCGACCTCAGAACTTTGTTCAGTTTGTCTCGGTGACGGATAATGGAAGGAAGGGCAGGCAACTGGTCGACTTCATTTAAATAAACAAATAAAAAATAAGATAAACTCTCAGGAATAGATAAATAATAACAAAAAAATTGTAAAGTGGAGAAAGCGAGAGCGCGCGAATGCACTCAAGCAAACACAAACAGCACAGCACGATGCGTATTTTTTTTTAAAATTGACAAAATAAATCAAAAATAAAAATAAGTACAAAAGGCGAGAGTGCGCGAGCACACAGAAGCAAAGACAAGCAGCGCAGCTTGATGCGTAGTAAAAAAAATAATAAATAGACAACTGGTCGACCTCATTAGAAATAAAAACCCAAAAGATTAGATAGACAAACAAACAAACACATAAATGTGGAGAGATGGGCAGTGCGCGCAGGAGCAAAGGTAAACAGCAGACAGACCTGAATCCTTATCTTTACAAGGTCGACCTCAGAACTTTGTTCAGTTTGTCTCGGTACGGATAATCGAAGGAAGGGCAGGCAACTGGTCGACTTCATTTAAATAAACAAAAAAAAATAAGATAAACTCTCAGGAATAGATAAATAATAAAAAAAAATTGTAAAGTGGAGAAAGCGAGAGCGCGCGAATGCACTCAAGCAAACACAAACAGCACAGCAGGATGCGTATTTTTTTTTAAATTGACAAAATAAATCAAAAATAAATCAAAAATAAAAATAAGTGGAAGGCCGAGAGTGCGCGAGCACACAGGAGCAAAGACAAGCAGCGCAGCTTGATGCGTAGTAAAAAAAATAATAAATAGACAACTGGTCGACCTCATTAGAAATAAAAACCCAAAAGATTAGATAGACAAACAAACAAACACATAAATGTGGAGAGAAGGGCAGTGCGCGCAGGAGCAAAGGTAAACAGCAGACAGACCTGAATCCTTATCTTTACAAGGTCGACCTCAGAACTTTGTTCAGTTTGTCTCGGTGACGGATAATGGAAGGAAGGGCAGGCAACTGGTCGACTTCATTTAAATAAACAAATAAAAAATAAGATAAACTCTCAGGAATAGATAAATAATAACAAAATAATTGTAAAGTGGAGAAAGCGAGAGCGCGCGAATGCACTCAAGCAAACACAAACAGCACAGCACGATGCGTATTTTCTTTTAAAATTGACAAAATAAATCAAAAATAAATCAAAAATAAAAATAAGTGTAAAAGGCGAGAGTGCGCGAGCACACAGGAGCAAAGACAATCAGCGCAGCTTGATGCGTAGTAAAAAAAATAATAAATAGACAACTGGTCGACCTCATTAGAAATAAAAACCCAAAAGATTAGATAGACAAATAAACACATAAATGTGGAGAGAAGGGCAGTGCACGCAGGAGCAAAGGTAAACAGCAGACAGACCTGAATCCTTATCTTTACAAGGTCGACCTCAGAACTTTGTTCAGTTTGTCTCGGTGACGGATAATGGAAGGAAGGGCAGGCAACTGGTCGACTTCATTTAAATAAACAAATAAAAAATAAGATAAACTCTCAGGAATAGATAAATAATAACAAAAAAATTGTAAAGTGGAGAAAACGAGAGCGCGCGAATGCACTCAAGCAAACACAAACAGCACAGCACGATGCGTATTTTTTTTAATTGACAAAATAAATCAAAAATAAATCAAAAATAAAAATAAGCGGAAAAGGCGAGAGTGCGCGAGCACACAGGAGCAAAGACAAGCAGCGCAGCTTGATGCGTAGTAAAAAAAATAATAAATAGACAACTGGTCGACCTCATGAGAAATAAAAACCCAAAAGATTAGATAGACAAACAAACAAACACATAAATGTGGAGAGAAGGGCAGTGCGCGCAGGAGCAAAGGTAAACAGCAGACAGACCTGAATCCTTATCTTTACAAGGTCGACCTCAGAACTTTGTTCAGTTTGTCTCGGTGACGGATAATGGAAGGAAGGGCAGGCAACTGGTCGACTTCATTTAAATAAACAAATAAAAAATAAGATAAACTCTCAGGAATAGATAAATAATAACAAAAAAATTGTAAAGTGGAGGAAGCGAGAGCGCGCGAATGCACTCAAGCAAACACAAACAGCACAGCACGATGCGTATTTTTTTTTAAAATTGACAAAATAAATGAAAAATAAATCAAAAATAAAAATAAGTGACAAAGGCGAGAGTGCGCGAGCACACAGGAGCAAAGACAAACAGCGCAGCTTGATGCGTAGTAATAATAATAATAAATAGACAACTGGTCGACCTCATTAGAAATAAAAACCCAAAAGATTAGATAGACAAACAAACAAACACATAAATGTGGAGAGAAGGGCAGTGCGGGCAGGAGCAAAGGTAAACAGCAGACAGACCTGAATCCTTATCTTTACAAGGTCGACCTTAGAACTTTGTTCAGTTTGTCTCGGTGACAGATAATGGAAGGAAGGGCAGGCAATTGGTAGACTTCATTTAAATAAACAAATAAAAAATAAGATAAACTCTCAGGAATAGAGAAATAATAACAAAAAAATTGTAAAGTGGAGAAAGCGAGAGCGCGCGAATGCACTCAAGCAAACGCAAACAGCACAGCACGATGCGTATTTTTTTTTTAAATTGACAAAATAAATCAAAAATAAAAATAAGTGGAAAAGGCGAGAGTGCGCGAGCACACAGGAGCAAAGACAAGCAGCGCACCTTGATGCGTACTAAAAAAAATAATAAATAGACAACTGGTCGACCTCATTAGAAATAAAAACCCAAAAGATTAGATAGACAAACACACAAACAAATAAATGTGGAGAGAAGGGCAGTGCGCGCAGGAGCAAAGGTAAACAGCTACAGACCTGAATCTTTATCTTTACAAGTTCGACCTCAGAACTTTGTTCAGTTTGTCTCGGTGACGGACAATGGAAGGAAGGGCAGGCAACTGGTCGACTTCATTTAAATAAACAAATAAAAAATAAGATAAACTCTCAGGAATAGATAAATAATAACAAAAAAATTGTAAAGTGGAGAAAGCGAGAGCGCGCGAATGCACTCAAGCAAACACAAACAGCACAGCACGATGCGTATTTTTTTTTAAAATTGACAAAATAAATCAAAAATAAAAATAAGTACAAAAGGCGAGAGTGCGCGAGCACACAGAAGCAAAGACAAGCAGCGCAGCTTGATGCGTAGTAAAAAAAATAATAAATAGACAACTGGTCGACCTCATTAGAAATAAAAACCCAAAAGATTAGATAGACAAACAAACAAACACATAAATGTGGAGAGAAGGGCAGTGCGCGCAGGAGCAAAGGTAAACAGCAGACAGACCTGAATCCTTATCTTTACAAGGTCGACCTCAGAACTTTGTTCAGTTTGTCTCGGTGACGGATAATCGAAGGAAGGGCAGGCAACTGGTCGACTTCATTTAAATAAACAAAAAAAAATAAGATAAACTCTCAGGAATAGATAAATAATAACAAAAAAATTGTAAAGTGGAGAAAGCGAGAGCGCGCGAATGCACTCAAGCAAACACAAACAGCACAGCACGATGCGTATTTTTTTTAAATTGACAAAATAAATCAAAAATAAAAATAAGTGGAAAAGGCGAGAGTGCGCGAGCACACAGGAGCAAAGACAAGCAGCGCAGCTTGATGCGTAGTAAAAAAAATAATAAATAGACAACTGGTCGACCTCATTAGAAATAAAAACCCAAAAGATTAGATAGACAAACAAACAAACACATAAATGTGGAGATGGGCAGTGCGCGCAGGAGCAAAGGTAAACAGCAGACAGACCTGAATCCTTACTTTACAAGGTCGACCTCAGAACTTTGTTCAGTTTGTCTCGGTGACGGATAATGGAAGGAAGGGCAGACAACTGGTCGACTTCATTTAAATAAACAAATAAAAAATAAGATAAACTCTCAGGAATAGATAAATAATAACAAAAAAATTGTAAAGTGGAGAAAGCGAGAGCGCGCGAATGCACTCAAGCAAACACAAACAGCACAGCACGATGCGTATTTTTTTTAAATTGACAAAATAAATCAAAAATAAATCAAAAATAAAAGTAAGTGGAAAAGGCGAGAGTGCGCGAGCAGACAGGAGCAAATACAAGCAGCGCAGCTTGATGGGTAGTAAAAAAAATAATAAATACACAACTGGAAGACCTCATTAGAAATAAAAACCCAAAAGATTAGATAGACAAACAAACAAACACATAAATGTGGAGAGAAGGGCAGTGCGCGCAGGAGCAAAGGTAAACAGCAGACAGACCTGAATCCTTATCTTTACAAGGTCGACCTCAGAACTTTGTTCAGTTTGTCTCGGTGACGGATAATGGAAGGAAGGGCAGGCAACTGGTCGACTTCATTTAAATAAACAAATAAAAAATAAGATAAACTCTCACGAATAGATAAATAATAACAAAAAAATTGTAAAGTGGAGAAAGCGAGAGCGCGCGAATGCACTCAAGCAAACACAAACAGCACAGCACGATGCGTATTTTTTTTTAAATTCACAAAATAAATCAAAAATAAAAATAAGTGGAAAAGGCGAGAGTGCGCGAGCACACAGGAGCAAAGACAAGCAGCGCAGCTTGATGCGTAGTAAAAAAAATAATAAATAGACAACTGGTCGACCTCATTAGAAATAAAAACCCAAAAGATTAGATAGACAAACAAACAAACACATAAATGTGGAGAGAAGGGCAGTGCGCGCAGGAGCAAAGGTAAACAGCAGACAGACCTGAATCCTTATCTTTACAAGGTCGACCTCAGAACTTTGTTCAGTTTGTCTCGGTAACGGATAATGGAAGGAAGGGCAGGCAACTGGTCGACTTCATTTAAATAAACAAATAAAAAATAAGATAAACTCTCAGGAATAGATAAATAATAACAAAAAAATTGTAAAGTGGAGAAAGCGAGAGCCCGCGAATGCACTCAAGCAAACACAAACAGCACATCACGATGCGTATTTTTTTTAAAAATTGACAAAATAAATCAAAAATAAATCAAAAATAAAAGTAAGTGGAAAAGGCGAGAGTGCGCGAGCACACAGGTGAAAAGACAAGCAGCGCAGCTTGATGCGTAGTAAAAAAAATAATAAATAGACAACTGGTCGACCTCATTAGAAATAAAAACCCAAAAGATTAGATAGACAAACAAACAAACACATAAATGTGGAGAGAAGGGCAGTGGGCGCAGGAGCAAAGGTAAACAGCAGACAGACCTGAATCCTTATCTTTACAAGGTCGACCTCAGAAGTTTGTTCAGTTTGTCTCGGTGACGGATAATCGAAGGAAGGGCAGGCAACTGGTCGACTTCATTTAAATAAACAAATAAAAAATAAGATAAACTCTCAGGAATAGATAAATAATAACAAAAAAATTGTAAAGTGGAGAAAGCAAGAGCGCGCGAATGCACTCAAGCAAACACAAACAGCACAGCACGATGCGTATTTTTTTTTAAATTGACAAAATAAATCAAAAATAAATCAAAAATAAAAATAAGTGGAAAAGGCGAGAGTGCGCGAGCACACAGGAGCAAAGACAAGCAGCGCAGCTTGATGCGTAGTAAAAAAAAATAATAAATAGACAACTGGTCGACCTCATTAGAAATAAAAACCCAAAAGATCAGATAGACAAACAAACAAACACATAAATGTGGAGAGAAGGGCAGTGCGCGCAGGAGCAAAGGTAAACAGCAGACAGACCTGAATCCTTATCTTTACAAGGTGGACCTCAGAACTTTGTTCAGTTTGTCTCGGTGACGGATAATGGAACGAAGGGCAGGCAACTGGTCTTCTTCATTTAAATAAACAAATAAAAAATAAGATAAACTCTCAGGAATAGATAAATAATAACAGAAAAATTGTAAAGTGGAGAAAGCGAGAGCGCGCGAATGCACTCAAGCAAACACAAACAGCACAGCACGATGCGTATTTTTTTTTAAATTGACAAAATAAATCAAAAATAAAAATAAGTGGAAAAGGCGAGAGTGCGCGAGCACACAGGAGCAAAGACAAGCAGCGCAGCTTGATGCGTAGTAAAAAAAATAATAAATAGACAACTGGTCGACCTCATTAGAAATAAAAACCAAAAGATTAGATAGACAAACAAACACATAAATGTGGAGAGAAGGGCAGTGCGCGCAGGAGCAAAGGTAAACAGCAGACAGACCTGAATCCTTATCTTTACAAGGTCGACCTCAGAACTTTGTTCAGTTTGTCTCGGTGACGGATAATGGAAGGAAGGGCAGGCAACTGGTCGACTTCATTTAAATAAACAAATAAAAAATAAGATAAACTCTCAGGAATAGATAAATAATAACAAAAAAATTGTAAAGTGGAGAAAGCGAGAGCGGGCGAATGCACTCAAGCAAACACAAACAGCACAGCACGATGCGTATTTTTTTTTAAAATTGACAAAATAAATCAAAAATAAATCAAAAATAAAAATAAGTGGAAAAGGCGAGAGTGCGCGAGCACACAGGAGCAAAGACAAGCAGCGCAGTTTGATGCGTAGTAAAAAAAATAATAAATAGACAACTGGTCGACCTCATTAGAAATAAAAACCCAAAAGATTAGATAGACAAACAAACAAACACATAAATGTGGAGAGAAGGGCAGTGCGCGCAGGAGCAAAGGTAAACAGCAGACAGACCTGAATCCTTATCTTTACAAGGTCGACCTCAGAACTTTGTTCAGTTTGTCTCGGTGACGGATAATGGAAGGAAGGGCAGGCAACTGGTCGACTTCATTTAAATAAACAAATAAAAAATAAGATAAACTCTCAGGAATAGATAAATAATAACAAAAAATTGTAAAGTGTATAAAGCGAGAGCGCGCGAATGTACTCAAGCAAACACAAACAGCACAGCACGATGCGTATTTTTTTTTAAATTGACAAAATAAATCAAAAATAAATCAAAAATAAAAATAAGTGGAAAAGGCGAGAATGAGCGAGCACACAGGAGCAAAGACAAGCAGCGCAGCTTGATGCGTAGTAAAAAAAAATAATAAATAGACAACTGGTCGACCTCATTAGAAATAAAACCCAAAAGTTTAGATAGACAAACAAACAAACACATAAATGTGGAGAGAAGGGCAGTGCGGGCAGGAGCAAAGGAAAACAGCAGACAGACCTGAATCCTTATCTTTACAAGGTCGACCTCAGAACTTTGTTCAGTTTGTCTCGGTGACGGATAATGGAAGGAAGGGCAGGCAACTGGTCGACTTCATTTAAATAAACAAATAAAAAATAAGATAAACTCTCAGGAATAGATAAATAATAACAAAAAAATTGTAAAGTAGAGAAAGCGAGAGCGCGCGAATGCACTCAAGCAAACACAAACAGCACAGCACGATGCGTATTTTTTTTAAATTGACAAAATAAATCAAAAATAAATCAAAAATAAAAATAAGTGGAAAAGGCGAGAGTGCGCGAGCACACAGGAGCAAAGACAAGCAGCGCAGCTTGATGCGTAGTAAAAAAAATAATAAATAGACAACTGGTCGACCTCATTAGAAATAAAAACCCAAAAGATTAGATAGATAAACAAACAAACACATATATATGGAGAGAATGGCAGTGCGCGCAGGAGCAAAGGTAAACAGCAGACAGACCTGAATCCTTATCTTTACAAGGTCGACCTCAGAAATTTGTTCAGTTTGTCTCGGTGACGGATAATGGACTGAATGGTAGGCAACTGGTCGACTTCATTTAAATAAACAAATAAAAAATAAGATAAACTCTCAGGAATAGATAAATAATAACAAAAAAATTGTAAAGTGGAGAAAGCGAGAGCGCTCGAATGCACTCAAGCAAACACAAACAGCACAGCACGATGCGTATTTTTTTTTAAATTCACAAAATAAATCAAAAATAAATCAAAAATAAAAATAAGTGGAAAAGGCGAGAGTGCGCGAGCACACAGGAGCAAAGACAAGCAGCGCAGCTTGATGCGTAGTAAAAAAAATAATAAATAGACAACTGGTCGACCTCATTAGAAATAAAAACCCAAAAGATTAGATAGACAAACAAACAAACACATAAATGTGGAGAGAAGGGCAGTGCGGGCAGGAGCAAAGGTAAACAGCAGACAGACCTGAATCCCTTATCTTTACAAGTTCGACCTCAGAACTTTGTTCATTTTGTCTCGGTGACGGATAATGGAAGGAAGGGCAGGCAACTGGTCGACTTCATTTAAATAAACAAATAAAAAATAAGATAAACTCTCAGGAATAGATAAATAATTACAAAAAAATTGTAAAGTGGAGTAAGCGAGAGCGCGCGAATGCACTCAAGCAAACACAAACAGCACAGCACGATGCGTATTTTTTTTTAAATTGACAAAATAAATCAAAAATAAATCAAAAATAAAAATAAGTGGAAAAGGCGAGGGTGCGCGAGCACACAGGAGCAAAGACAAGCAGCGCAGCTTGATGCATAGTAAAAAAAATAATAAATAGACAACTGGTCGACCTCATTAGAAATAAAAACCCAAAAGATTAGATAGACAAACAAACAAACACATAAATGTGGAGAGAAGGGCAGTGCGCGCAGGAGCTAAGGTAAACAGCAGACAGACCTGAATCCTATCTTTACAAGGTCGACCTCAGAACTTTGTTCAGTTTGTCTCGGTGACGGATAATGGAAGGAAGGGCAGGCAACTGGTCGACCTCATTTAAATAAACAAATAAAAAATAAGATAAACTCTCAGGAATAGATAAATAATAACAAAAAAATTGTAAAGTGGAGAAAGCGAGAGCGCGCGAATGCACTCAAGCAAACACAAACAGCACAGCACGATGCGTATTTTTTTTTTAAAATTGACAAAATAAATCAAAATAAATCAAAAATAAAAATAAGTGGAAAAGGCGAGAGTGCGCGAGCACACAGGAGCAAAGACAAGCAGCGCAGCTTGATGCGTAGTAAAAAAAATAATAAATAGACAACTGGTCGACCTCATTAGAAATAAAAACCCAAAAGATTAGATAGACAAACAAACAAACACATAAATGTGGAGAGAAGGGCAGTGCGCGCAGGAGCAAAGGTAAACAGCAGACAGACCTGAATCGTTATCTTTACAAGGTCGACCTCAGAACTTTGTTCAGTTTGTCTCGGTGACGGATAATGGAAGGAAGGGCAGGCAACTGGTCGACTTCATTTAAATAAACAAATAAAAAATAAGATAAACTCTCAGGAATAGATAAATAATAACAAAAAAATTGTAAAGTGGAGAAAGCCAGAGTGCGCAAATGCACTCAAGCAAACACAAACAGCACAGCACGATGCGTATTTTTTTTTAAAATTGACAAAATAAATCAAAAATAAATCAAAAATAAAAATAAGTGGAAAAGGCGAGAGTGCGCGAGCACACAGGAGCAAAGACAAGCAGCGCAGCTTGATGCGTAGTAAAAAAAATAATAAATAGACAACTGGTCGACCTCATTAGAAATAAAAACCCAAAAGATTAGATAGACAAACAAACAAACACATAAATGTGGAGAGAAGGGCAGTGCGCGCAGGAGCAAAGGTAAACAGCAGACAGACCTGAATCCTTATCTTTGCAAGGTCGACCTCAGAACTTTGTTCAGTTTGTCTCGGTGACGGATAATCGAAGGAAGGGCAGGCAACTGGTCGTCTTCATTTAAATAAACAAATAAAAAATAAGATAAACTCTCAGGAATAGATGAATAATAACAAAAAAATTGTAAAGTGGAGAAAGCGAGAGCGCGCGAATGCACTCAAGCAAACACAAACAGCACAGCACGATGCATATTTTTTTTAATTGACAAAATAAATCAAAAATAAATCAAAAATAAAAATAAGTGGAAAAGGCGAGAGTGCGCCAGCACACAGGAACAAAGACAAGCAGCGCAGCTTGATGCGTAGTAAAAAAAATAATAAATAGACAACTGGTCGACCTCATTAGAAATAAAAACCCAAAAGATTAGATAGACAAACAAACAAACACATAAATGTGGAGAGAAGGGCAGTGCGCGCAGGAGCAAAGGTAAACAGCAGACAGACCTGAATCCTTATCTTTACAAGGTCGACCTCAGAACTTTGTTCAGTTTGTCTCGGTGACGGATAATGGAAGGAAGGGCAGGCAACTGGTCGACTTCATTTAAATAAACAAAAAAAAATAAGATAAACTCTCAGGAATAGATAAATAATAACAAAAAAATTGTAAAGTGGAGAAAGCGAGAGCGCGCGAATGCACTCAAGCAAACACAAACAGCACAGCACGATGCGTATTTTTTTTTAAAATTGACAAAATAAATCAAAAATAAATCAAAAATAAAAATAAGTGGAAAAGGCGAGAGTGCGCGAGCACACAGGAGCAAAGACAAGCAGCGCAGCTTGATGCGTAGTAAAAAAAATAATAAATAGACAACTGGTCGACCTCATTAGAAATAAAAACCCAAAAGATTAGATAGACAAACAAACAAACACATAAATGTGGAGAGAAGTGCAGTGCGCGCAGGAGCAAAGGTAAACAGCAGACAGACCTGAATCCTTATCTTTACAAGGTCGACCTCAGAACTTTGTTCAGTTTGTCTCGGTGAGGAATAATGGAAGGAAGGGCAGGCAACTGGTCGACTTCATTTAAATAAACAAATAAAAAATAAGATAAACTCTCAGGAATAGATAAATAATAACAAAAAAATTGTAAAGTGGAGAAAGCGAGAGCGCGCGAATGCACTCAAGCAAACACAAACAGCACAGCACGATGCGTATTTTTTTTTAAAATTGACAAAATAAATCAAAAATAAATCAAAAATAAAAATAAGTGGAAAAAGCGAGAGTGCGCGAGCACACAGGAGCAAAGACAAGCAGCGCAGCTTGATGCGAAGTAAAAAAAATAATAAATAGACAACTGGTCGACCTCATTAGAAGTAAATACCCAAAAGATTAGATAGACAAACAAACAAACACATAAATGTGGAGAGAAGGGCAGTGCGCGCAGGAGCAAAGGTAAACAGCAGACAGACCTGAATCCTTATCTTTACAAGGTCGACCTCAGAACTTTGTTCAGTTTGTCTCGGTGACGGATAATGGAAGGAAGGGCAGGCAACTGGTCGACTTCATTTAAATAAACAAATAAATAATAAGATAAACTCTCAGGAATAGATAAATAATAACAAAAAAATTGTAAAGTGGAGAAAGCGAGAGCGCGCGAATGCACTCAAGCAAACACAAACAGCACAGCACGATGCGTATTTTTTTAAATTGACAAAATAAATCAAAAATAAAAATAATTGGAAAAGCCGAGAGTGCGTGAGCACACAGGAGCAAAGACAAGCAGCGCAGCTTGATGCGTAGTAAAAAAAATAATAAATAGACAACTGGTCGACCTCATTAGAAATAAAAACCCAAAAGATTAGATAGACAAACAAACAAACACATAAATATGGACAGAATGGCAGTGCGCGCAGGAGCAACGGTAAACAGCAGACAGACCTGAATCCTTATCTTTACAAGGTCGACCTCAGAAATTTGTTCAGTTTGTCTCGGTGACGGATAATGGAAGGAAGGGCAGGCAACTGGTCGACTTCATTTAAATAAACAAATAAAAAATAAGACAAACTCTCAGGAATAGATAAATAATAACAAAAAATTGTAAAGTGGAGAAAGCGAGAGCGGGCGAATGCACTCAAGCAAACACAAACAGCACAGCACGATGCGTATTTTTTTTTAAAATTGACAAAATAAATCAAAAATAAATCAAAAATAAAAATAAGTGGAAAAGGCGAGAGTGCGCGAGCACACAGGAGCAAAGACAAGCAGCGCAGTTTGATGCGTAGTAAAAAAAATAATAAATAGACAACTGGTCGACCTCATTAGAAATAAAAACCCAAAAGATTAGATAGACAAACAAACAAACACATAAATGTGGAGAGAAGGGCAGTGCGCGCAGGAGCAAAGGTAAACAGCAGACAGACCTGAATCCTTATCTTTACAAGGTCGACCTCAGAACTTTGTTCAGTTTGTCTCGGTGACGGATAATGGAAGGAAGGGCAGGCAACTGGTAGACTTCATTTAAATAAACAAATAAAAAATAAGATAAACTCTCAGGAATAGATAAATAATAAAAAATTGTAAAGTGTATAAAGCGAGAGCGCGCGAATGTACTCAAGCAAACACAAACAGCACAGCACGATGCGTATTTTTTTTAAATTGACAAAATAAATCAAAAATAAATCAAAAATAAAAATAAGTGGAAAAGGCGAGAATGAGCGAGCACACAGGAGCAAAGACAAGCAGCGCAGCTTGATGCGTAGTAAAAAAAAATAATAAATAGACAACTGGTCGACCTCATTAGAAATAAAACCCAAAAGTTTAGATAGACAAACAAACAAACACATAAATGTGGAGAGAAGGGCAGTGCGGGCAGGAGCAAAGGAAAACAGCAGACAGACCTGAATCCTTATCTTTACAAGGTCGACCTCAGAACTTTGTTCAGTTTGTCTCGGTGACGGATAATGGAAGGAAGGGCAGGCAACTGGTCGACTTCATTTAAATAAACAAATAAAAAATAAGATAAACTCTCAGGAATAGATAAATAATAACAAAAAAATTGTAAAGTAGAGAAAGCGAGAGCGCGCGAATGCACTCAAGCAAACACAAACAGCACAGCACGATGCGTATTTTTTTTAAATTGACAAAATAAATCAAAAATAAATCAAAAATAAAAATAAGTGGAAAAGGCGAGAGTGCGCGAGCACACAGGAGCAAAGACAAGCAGCGCAGCTTGATGCGTAGTAAAAAAAATAATAAATAGACAACTGGTCGACCTCATTAGAAATAAAAACCCAAAAGATTAGATAGATAAACAAACAAACACATATATATGGAGAGAATGGCAGTGCGCGCAGGAGCAAAGGTAAACAGCAGACAGACCTGAATCCTTATCTTTACAAGGTCGACCTCAGAATTTGTTCAGTTTGTCTCGGTGACGGATAATGGACTGAATGGTAGGCAACTGGTCGACTTCATTTAAATAAACAAATAAAAAATAAGATAAACTCTCAGGAATAGATAAATAATAACAAAAAAATTGTAAAGTGGAGAAAGCGAGAGCGCTCGAATGCACTCAAGCAAACACAAACAGCACAGCACGATGCGTATTTTTTTTTAAATTCACAAAATAAATCAAAAATAAATCAAAAATAAAAATAAGTGGAAAAGGCGAGAGTGCGCGAGCACACAGGAGCAAAGACAAGCAGCGCAGCTTGATGCGTAGTAAAAAAAATAATAAATAGACAACTGGTCGACCTCATTAGAAATAAAAACCCAAAAGATTAGATAGACAAACAAACAAACACATAAATGTGGAGAGAAGGGCAGTGCGGGCAGGAGCAAAGGTAAACAGCAGACAGACCTGAATCCTTATCTTTACAAGGTCGACCTCAGAACTTTGTTCAGTTTGTCTCGGTGACGGATAATGGAAGGAAGGGCAGGCAACTGGTCGACCTCATTTAAATAAACAAATAAAAAATAAGATAAACTCTCAGGAATAGATAAATAATAACAAAAAAATTGTAAAGTGGAGAAAGCGAGAGCGCGCGAATGCACTCAAGCAAACACAAACAGCACAGCACGATGCGTATTTTTTTTTAAATTGACAAAATAAATCAAAAATAAAAATAAGTGGAAAAAGCGAGAGTGCGCGAGCACACAGGAGCAAAGACAAGCAGCGCAGCTTGATGCGTAGTAAAAAAAATAATAAATAGACAACTGGTCGACCTCATTAGAAATAAAAACCCAAAAGATTAGATAGAGAAACAAACAAACACATAAATGTGGAGAGAAGGGCAGTGCGCGCAGGAGCAAAGGTAAACAGCAGACAGACCTGAATCCTTATCTTTACAAGGTCGACCTCAGAACTTTGTTCAGTTTGTCTCGGTGACGGATAATGGAAGGAAGGGCAGGCAACTGGTCTTCTTCATTTAAATAAACAAATAAAAAATCGATAAACTCTCAGGAATAGATAAATAATAACAGAAAAATTGTAAATTGGAGAAAGCGTGAGCCCGCGAATGCACTCAAGCAAACACAAATAGCACAGCACGATGCGTATTTTTTTTAAAAATTGACAAAATAAATCAAAAATAAATCAAAAATAAAAATAAGTGGAAAAGGCGAGAGTACGCGAGCACACAGGAGAAAAGACAAGCAGCGCAGCTTGATGCGTAGTAAAAAAAATAATAAATAGACAACTGGTCAACCTCATTAGAAATAAAAACCCAAAAGATTAGATAGACAAACAAACAAACACATAAATGTGGAGAGAAGGTCAGTGCGCGCAGGAGCAAAGGTAAACAGCAGACAGACCTGAATCGTTATCTTTACAAGGTCGACCTCAGAACTTTGTTCAGTTTGTCTCGGTGACGGATAATGGAAGGAAGGGCAGGCAACTGGTCGACTTCATTTAAATAAACAAATAAAAAATAAGATAAACTCTCAGGAATAGATAAATAATAACAAAAAAATTGTAAAGTGGAGAAAGCCAGAGTGCGCAAATGCACTCAAGCAAACACAAACAGCACAGCACGATGCGTATTTTTTTTTAAAATTGACAAAATAAATCAAAAATAAATCAAAAATAAAAATAAGTGGAAAAGGCGAGAGTGCGCGAGCACACAGGAGCAAAGACAAGCAGCGCAGCTTGATGCGTAGTAAAAAAAATAATAAATAGACAACTGGTCGACCTCATTAGAAATAAAAACCCAAAAGATTAGATAGACAAACAAACAAACACATAAATGTGGAGAGAAGGGCAGTGCGCGCAGGAGCAAAGGTAAACAGCAGACAGACCTGAATCCTTATCTTTGCAAGGTCGACCTCAGAACTTTGTTCAGTTTGTCTCGGTGACGGATAATCGAAGGAAGGGCAGGCAACTGGTCGTCTTCATTTAAATAAACAAATAAAAAATAAGATAAACTCTCAGGAATAGATGAATAATAACAAAAAAATTGTAAAGTGGAGAAAGCGAGAGCGCGCGAATGCACTCAAGCAAACACAAACAGCACAGCACGATGCATATTTTTTTTAATTGACAAAATAAATCAAAAATAAATCAAAAATAAAAATAAGTGGAAAAGGCGAGAGTGCGCCAGCACACAGGAACAAAGACAAGCAGCGCAGCTTGATGCGTAGTAAAAAAAATAATAAATAGACAACTGGTCGACCTCATTAGAAATAAAAACCCAAAAGATTAGATAGACAAACAAACAAACACATAAATGTGGAGAGAAGGGCAGTGCGCGCAGGAGCAAAGGTAAACAGCAGACAGACCTGAATCCTTATCTTTACAAGGTCGACCTCAGAACTTTGTTCAGTTTGTCTCGGTGACGGATAATGGAAGGAAGGGCAGGCAACTGGTCGACTTCATTTAAATAAACAAAAAAAAATAAGATAAACTCTCAGGAATAGATAAATAATAACAAAAAAATTGTAAAGTGGAGAAAGCGAGAGCGCGCGAATGCACTCAAGCAAACACAAACAGCACAGCACGATGCGTATTTTTTTTTAAAATTGACAAAATAAATCAAAAATAAATCAAAAATAAAAATAAGTGGAAAAGGCGAGAGTGCGCGAGCACACAGGAGCAAAGACAAGCAGCGCAGCTTGATGCGTAGTAAAAAAAATAATAAATAGACAACTGGTCGACCTCATTAGAAATAAAAACCCAAAAGATTAGATAGACAAACAAACAAACACATAAATGTGGAGAGAAGTGCAGTGCGCGCAGGAGCAAAGGTAAACAGCAGACAGACCTGAATCCTTATCTTTACAAGGTCGACCTCAGAACTTTGTTCAGTTTGTCTCGGTGAGGAATAATGGAAGGAAGGGCAGGCAACTGGTCGACTTCATTTAAATAAACAAATAAAAAATAAGATAAACTCTCAGGAATAGATAAATAATAACAAAAAAATTGTAAAGTGGAGAAAGCGAGAGCGCGCGAATGCACTCAAGCAAACACAAACAGCACAGCACGATGCGTATTTTTTTTTAAAATTGACAAAATAAATCAAAAATAAATCAAAAATAAAAATAAGTGGAAAAAGCGAGAGTGCGCGAGCACACAGGAGCAAAGACAAGCAGCGCAGCTTGATGCGAAGTAAAAAAAATAATAAATAGACAACTGGTCGACCTCATTAGAAGTAAATACCCAAAAGATTAGATAGACAAACAAACAAACACATAAATGTGGAGAGAAGGGCAGTGCGCGCAGGAGCAAAGGTAAACAGCAGACAGACCTGAATCCTTATCTTTACAAGGTCGACCTCAGAACTTTGTTCAGTTTGTCTCGGTGACGGATAATGGAAGGAAGGGCAGGCAACTGGTCGACTTCATTTAAATAAACAAATAAATAATAAGATAAACTCTCAGGAATAGATAAATAATAACAAAAAAATTGTAAAGTGGAGAAAGCGAGAGCGCGCGAATGCACTCAAGCAAACACAAACAGCACAGCACGATGCGTATTTTTTTAAATTGACAAAATAAATCAAAAATAAAAATAATTGGAAAAGCGAGAGTGCGTGAGCACACAGGAGCAAAGACAAGCAGCGCAGCTTGATGCGTAGTAAAAAAAATAATAAATAGACAACTGGTCGACCTCATTAGAAATAAAAACCCAAAAGATTAGATAGACAAACAAACAAACACATAAATATGGACAGAATGGCAGTGCGCGCAGGAGCAACGGTAAACAGCAGACAGACCTGAATCCTTATCTTTACAAGGTCGACCTCAGAAATTTGTTCAGTTTGTCTCGGTGACGGATAATGGAAGGAAGGGCAGGCAACTGGTCGACTTCATTTAAATAAACAAATAAAAAATAAGACAAACTCTCAGGAATAGATAAATAATAACAAAAAATTGTAAAGTGGAGAAAGCGAGAGCGGGCGAATGCACTCAAGCAAACACAAACAGCACAGCACGATGCGTATTTTTTTTTAAAATTGACAAAATAAATCAAAAATAAATCAAAAATAAAAATAAGTGGAAAAGGCGAGAGTGCGCGAGCACACAGGAGCAAAGACAAGCAGCGCAGTTTGATGCGTAGTAAAAAAAATAATAAATAGACAACTGGTCGACCTCATTAGAAATAAAAACCCAAAAGATTAGATAGACAAACAAACAAACACATAAATGTGGAGAGAAGGGCAGTGCGCGCAGGAGCAAAGGTAAACAGCAGACAGACCTGAATCCTTATCTTTACAAGGTCGACCTCAGAACTTTGTTCAGTTTGTCTCGGTGACGGATAATGGAAGGAAGGGCAGGCAACTGGTAGACTTCATTTAAATAAACAAATAAAAAATAAGATAAACTCTCAGGAATAGATAAATAATAAAAAATTGTAAAGTGTATAAAGCGAGAGCGCGCGAATGTACTCAAGCAAACACAAACAGCACAGCACGATGCGTATTTTTTTTTAAATTGACAAAATAAATCAAAAATAAATCAAAAATAAAAATAAGTGGAAAAGGCGAGAATGAGCGAGCACACAGGAGCAAAGACAAGCAGCGCAGCTTGATGCGTAGTAAAAAAAAATAATAAATAGACAACTGGTCGACCTCATTAGAAATAAAACCCAAAAGTTTAGATAGACAAACAAACAAACACATAAATGTGGAGAGAAGGGCAGTGCGGGCAGGAGCAAAGGAAAACAGCAGACAGACCTGAATCCTTATCTTTACAAGGTCGACCTCAGAACTTTGTTCAGTTTGTCTCGGTGACGGATAATGGAAGGAAGGGCAGGCAACTGGTCGACTTCATTTAAATAAACAAATAAAAAATAAGATAAACTCTCAGGAATAGATAAATAATAACAAAAAAATTGTAAAGTAGAGAAAGCGAGAGCGCGCGAATGCACTCAAGCAAACACAAACAGCACAGCACGATGCGTATTTTTTTTAAATTGACAAAATAAATCAAAAATAAATCAAAAATAAAAATAAGTGGAAAAGGCGAGAGTGCGCGAGCACACAGGAGCAAAGACAAGCAGCGCAGCTTGATGCGTAGTAAAAAAAATAATAAATAGACAACTGGTCGACCTCATTAGAAATAAAAACCCAAAAGATTAGATAGATAAACAAACAAACACATATATATGGAGAGAATGGCAGTGCGCGCAGGAGCAAAGGTAAACAGCAGACAGACCTGAATCCTTATCTTTACAAGGTCGACCTCAGAAATTTGTTCAGTTTGTCTCGGTGACGGATAATGGACTGAATGGTAGGCAACTGGTCGACTTCATTTAAATAAACAAATAAAAAATAAGATAAACTCTCAGGAATAGATAAATAATAACAAAAAAATTGTAAAGTGGAGAAAGCGAGAGCGCTCGAATGCACTCAAGCAAACACAAACAGCACAGCACGATGCGTATTTTTTTTTAAATTCACAAAATAAATCAAAAATAAATCAAAAATAAAAATAAGTGGAAAAGGCGAGAGTGCGCGAGCACACAGGAGCAAAGACAAGCAGCGCAGCTTGATGCGTAGTAAAAAAAATAATAAATAGACAACTGGTCGACCTCATTAGAAATAAAAACCCAAAAGATTAGATAGACAAACAAACAAACACATAAATGTGGAGAGAAGGGCAGTGCGGGCAGGAGCAAAGGTAAACAGCAGACAGACCTGAATCCTTATCTTTACAAGGTCGACCTCAGAACTTTGTTCAGTTTGTCTCGGTGACGGATAATGGAAGGAAGGGCAGGCAACTGGTCGACTTCATTTAAATAAACAAATAAAAAATAAGATAAACTCTCAGGAATAGATAAATAATAACAAAAAAATTGTAAAGTGGAGAAAGCGAGAGCGCGCGAATGCACTCAAGCAAACACAAACAGCACAGCACGATGCGTATTTTTTTTTAAATTGACAAAATAAATCAAAAATAAATCAAAAATAAAAATAAGTGGAAAAGGCGAGAGTGCGCGAGCACACAGGAGCAAAGACAAGCAGCGCAGCTTGATGCGTAGTAAAAAAAATAATAAATAGACAACTGGTCGACCTCATTAGAAATAAAAACCCAAAAGATTAGATAGACAAACAAACAAACACATAAATGTGGAGAGAAGGGCAGTGCGCGCAGGAGCAAAGGTAAACAGCAGACAGACCTGAATCCTTATCTTTACAAGGTCGACCTCAGAACTTTGTTCAGTTTGTCTCGGTGACGGATAATGGAAGGAAGGGCAGGCAACTGGTCGACTTCATTTAAATAAACAAATAAAAAATAAGATAAACTCTCAGGAATAGATAAATAATAACAAAAAAATTGTAAAGTGGAGAAAGCGAGAGCGCGCGAATGCACTCAAGCAAACACAAACAGCACAGCACGATGCGTATTTTTTTTTAAAATTGACAAAATAAATCAAAAATAAATCAAAAATAAAAATAAGTGGAAAAGGCGAGAGTGCGCGAGCACACAGGAGCAAAGACAAGCAGCGCAGCTTGATGCGTAGTAAAAAAAATAATAAATAGACAACTGGTCGACCTCATTAGAAATAAAAACCCAAAAGATTAGATAGACAAACAAACAAACACATAAATGTGGAGAGAAGGGCAGTGCGCGCAGGAGCAAAGGTAAACAGCAGACAGACCTGAATCCTTATCTTTACAAGGTCGACCTCAGAACTTTGTTCAGTTTGTCTCGGTGACGGATAATGGAAGGAAGGGCAGGCAACTGGTCGACTTCATTTAAATAAACAAATAAAAAATAAGATAAACTCTCAGGAATAGATAAATAATAACAAAAAAATTGTAAAGTGGAGAAAGCGAGAGCGCGCGAATGCACTCAAGCAAACACAAACAGCACAGCACGATGCGTATTTTTTTTAAATTGACAAAATAAATCAAAAATAAATCAAAAATAAAAATAAGTGGAAAAGGCGAGAGTGCGCGAGCACACAGGAGCAAAGACAAGCAGCGCAGCTTGATGCGTAGTAAAAAAAATAATAAATAGACAACTGGTCGACCTCATTAGAAATA
>NW_025958636.1:0-47667 GCF_023159225.1 Perognathus longimembris pacificus | reverse complement strand
TTATTAAGCTACTGCTTTTCTTAATCTCAGTTTAGATATTTACTGATAAATAGCTACCTATGCAGCATGTTCATGTCGTTCCTAATGAGCTTTTAACTCTCTCCCCTCACCACAAATCAGATTCTTCTGAGGAGTTCCCAGTACTTTATCCTTTCTCCTGTGTAATTACCTTAAGAAGCTCCAGCTGTTTTTATTCTCAGAAGGTTTACTCCCTGATAAACAGCTGCCTACCCCGTTCGTAAGTGCAGGTCCTAAATGAGCTTTTTTCTCTGTTCCCTCACCACAATCCAGATTCTTTTGGGGAGTTACCAGTACAGTAACCATACCAGGAAGTACTTAATTTATTAAGCTACTGCTTTTCTTAATCTCAGTGGAGATATTTACTGATAAACAGGTACCTACGCAGCATGTTCATGTCGTTCCTAAATGAGCTTTTATCTCTCTCCGCTCACCACAAATCAGATTCTTCTGAGGAGTTCCCAGTACATTATCCTTTCACCTGTGTAATTACCTTAACAAGCTCCTGCTTTTTTTATTCTCAGAAGTTTAATCACTGATATACAGCTGCCTACCCCCTTCGTAAGTGCAGGTCCTAAATGAGCTTTTTTCTCTGTTCCCTCACCACAATCCAGATTCTTTTGGGGGGTTACCAGTACAGTATCCATAGCAGGAAGTACTTAGTTTATTAAGCTACTGCTTTTCTTAATCTCGGTGGAGATATTTACTGATAAACAGCTACGTATGTAACATGTTCATGTCGTTCCTAAATGAGCTTTTATCTCTCTCCCCTCACCACAAATCAGATTCTTCTGAGGAGTTCCCAGTACATTATACTTTCCCCTGTGTAATTACCTTAACAAGCTCCAGTTGTTTTTATTCTCAGAAGGTTTACTCCCTGATATACAGCTGCCTACCCCCTTCGTAAGTGCAGGTCCTAAATGAGCTTTTTTCTCTGTTCCCTCACCACAATCCAGATTCTTTTGGGAGTTACCAGTACAGTAACCATACCAGGAAGTACTTAATTTATTAAGCTACTGCTTTTCTTAATCTCAGTGGAGATATTTACTGATAAACAGCTACCTACGCAGCATGTTCATGACGTTCCTAAATGAGCTTTTATCTCTCTGCCCTCACCACAAATCAGATTCTTCTGAGGAGTTCCCAGTACATTATCCTTTCCCCTGTGTAATTACCTTAACAAGCTCCAGCTGTTTTTATTCTCAGAAGGTTTACTCCCTGATATACAGCTGCCTACCCCCTTCGTAAGTGCAGGTCCTAAATATGAGCTTTTTTCTCTGTTCCCTCACCACAATCCAGATTCTTTTGGGGAGTTACCAGTACAGTAACCATACCAGGAAGTACTTAATTTATTAAGCTACTGCTTTTCTTAATCTCAGTAGAGATATGTACTGATAAACAGCTACCTACGCAGCATGTTCATGTCGTTCCTAAATGAGCTTTTATCTCTCTCCCCTCACCACAAATCAGATTCTTCTGAAGAATTCCCAGTACATTATCCTTTCCCCTGTGTAATTATCTTAACAAGCTCCAGCTGTTTTTATTCTCAGAAGGTTTACTCCCTGATATACAGCTGCCTACCCCCTTCGTAAGTGCAGGTCCTAAATGAGCTTTTTTCTCTGTTCCCTCACCACAATCCAGATTCTTTTGGGGAGTTACCAGTACAGTAACCATACCAGGAAGTACTTAATTTATTAAGCTACTGCTTTTCTTAATCTCAGTGGAGATATTTACTGATAAACAGCTACCTACGCAGCATGTTCATGTCGTTCCTAAATGAGCTTTTAACTCTCTCCCCTCACCACAAATCAGATTCTTCTGAAGAGTTCCCAGTACATTATCCTTTCCCCTGTGTAATTACCTTACCAAGCTCCAGCTGTTTTGATTCTCAGAAGGTTTACTCCCTGATATACAGCTGCCTACCCCCTTCGTAAGTGCAGGTACTAAATGAGCTTTTTTCTCTGTTCCCTCACCACAATCCAGATTCTTTTGGGGAGTTACCAGTACAGTAACCATACCAGGAAGTACTTTATTTATTAAGCTACTGCTTTTCTTAATCTCAGTGGAGATATTTACTGATAAACAGCTACCTACGCAGCATGTTCATGACGTTCCTAAATGAGCTTTTATCTCTCTGCCCTCACCACAAATCAGATTCTTCTGAGGAGTTCCCAGTACATTATCCTTTCCCCTGTGTAATTACCTTAACAAGCTCCAGCTGTTTTTATTCTCAGAAGGTTTACTCCCTGATATACAGCTGCCTACATCCTTCATAAGTGCAGGTCCTAAATGAGATTTTTCTCTGTTCCCTCACCAAAATCCAGATTATTTTGGGAGTTACCAGTACAGTATCCGTAGCAGGAAGTACTTGATTTATTAAGCTACTGCTTTTCTTAATCTCGGTGGAGATATTTACTGTTAAACAGCTACGTATGTAACATGTTCATGTCGTTCCTAAATGAGCTTTTATCTCTCTCCCCTCACCACAAATCAGATTCTTCTGAGGAGTTCCCAGTACATTATACTTTCCCCCTGTGTAATTACCTTAACAAGCTCCAGTTGTTTTTATTCTCAGAAGGTTTACTCCCTGATATACAGCTGCCTACCCCCTTCGTAAGTGCAGGTCCTAAATGAGCTTTTTTCTCTGTTCCCTCACCACAATCCAGATACTTTTGGGGAGTTACCAGTACAGTAACCATACCAGGAAGTACTTAATTTATTAAGCTACTGCTTTTCTTAATCTCAGTGGAGATATTTACTGATAAACAGCTACCTACGTAGCATGTTCATGTCGTTCCTAAATGAGCTTATATCTCTCTGCCCTCACCACAAATCAGATTCTTCTGAGGAGTTCCCAGTACATTATCCTTTCCCCTGTGTAATTACCTTAACAAGCTCCAGCTGTTTTTATTCTCAGAAGGTTTACTCCCTGATATACAGCTGCCTACCCCCTTCGTAAGTGCAGGTCCTAAATGAGCTTTTTTCTCTGTTCCCTCACCACAATCCAGATTCTTTTGGGGAGTTACCAGTACAGTAACCATACCAGGAAGTACTTAATTTATTAAGCTACTGCTTTTCTTAATCTCAGTGGAGATATGTACTGATAAACAGCTACCTACGCAGCATGTTCATGTCGTTCCTAAATGAGCTTTTATCTCTCTCCCCTCACCACAAATCAGATTCTTCTGAAGAGTTCCCAGTACATTATCCTTTCCCCTGTGTAATTATCTTAACAAGCTCCAGCTGTTTTTATTCTCAGAAGGTTTACTCCCTGATTTACAGCTGCCTACCCCCTTCGTAAGTGCAGGTCCTAAATGAGCTTTTTTCTCTGTTCCCTCACCACAATCCAGATTCTTTTGGGGAGTTACCAGTACAGTAACCATACCAGGAAGTACTTAATTTATTAAGCTACTGCATTTCTTAATCGCCGTTTAGATATTTACTGATAAACAGCTACCTATGCAGCATGTTCATGTCGTTCCTAAATGAGCTTTTAACTCTCTCCCCTCACCACAAATCAGATTCTTCTGAAGATTTCCCAGTACATTATCCTTTCCCCTGTGTAATTACCTTAACAAGCTCCAGCTGTTTTTATTCTCAGAAGGTTTACTCCCTGATATACAGCTGCCTACCCCCTTCGTAAGTGCAGGTCCTAAATGAGCTTTTTTCTCTGTTCCCTCACCACAATCCAGATTCTTTTGGGGAGTTACCAGTACAGTAACCATACCAGGAAGTACTTAATTTATTAAGCTACTGCTTTTCTTAATCTCAGTGGAGATATTTACTGATAAACAGCTACCTACGCAGCATGTTCATGTCGTTCCTAAATGAGCTTTTATCTCTCTCCCCTCACCACAAATCAGATTCTTCTGAGGAGTTCCCAGTACATTTTCCTTTCCCCTGTGTAATTACCTTAACAAGCTCCAGCTGTTTTTATTTTCAGAAGGTTTACTCCCTGATATACAGCTGCCTACCCCCTTCGTAAGTGCAGGTACTAAATGAGCTTTTTTCTCTGTTCCCTCACCACGATCCAGATTCTTTTGGGGAGTTTCCTGTACAGTAACCATACCAGGAAGTACTTAATTTATTAAGCTACTGCTTTTCTTAATCTTATTGGAGATATTTACTGATAAACAGCTACCTACGCAGCATGTTCATGTCGTTCCTAAATGAGCTTTTATCTCTCTCCCCTCACCACAAATCAGATTCTTCTGAGGAGTTCCCAGTACATTTTCCTTTCCCCTGTGTAATTACCTTAACAAGCGACAGCTGTTTTTATTTTCAGAAGGTTTACTCCCTGATATACAGCTGCCTACCCCCTTCGTAAGTGCAGGTACTAAATGAGCTTTTTTCTCTGTTCCCTCACCACAATCCAGATTCTTTTGGGGAGTTACCAGTACAGTAAACATACCAGGAAGTACTTAATTTATTAAGCTACTGCTTTTCTTAATCTCAGTGGAGATATTTACAGATAAACAGCTACCTACACAGCATGTTCATGTCGTTCCTAAATGAGCTTTTATCTCGCTCCCCTCACCTCAAATCAGATTCTTCTGAGGAGTTCCCAGTACATTATCCTTTCCCCTGTGTAATTACCTTAACAAGCTCCAGCTGTTTTTATTCTCAGAAGGTTTACTCCCTGATATACACCTGCCTACGCCCTTCGTAAGTCCAGGTCCTAAATGAGCTTTTTTCTCTGTTCCCTCACCACAATCCAGATTCTTTTGGGGAGTTACCAGTACAGTACCCATACCAGGAAATACTTAATTTATTAAGCTACTGCTTTTCTTAATCTCAGTGGAGATATTTACTGATAAACAGCTACCTACGCAGCATGTACATGTCGTTCCTAAATGAGCTTTTATCTCTCTGCCCTCACCACAAATCAGACTCTTCTGAGGAGTTCCCAGTACATTATCCTTTCCCCTGTGTAATTACCTTAACACGCTCCAGCTGTTTTTATTCTCAGAAGGTTTACTCCCTGATATACAGCTGCCTACCCCCTTCGTAAGTGCAGGTCCTAAATGAGCTTTTTTCTCTGTTCCCTCACCACAATTCAGATTCTTTTGGGGAGTTACCAGTACAGTAACCATACCAGGAAGTACTTAATTTATTACGCTACTGCTTTTCTTAATCTCAGTGGACATATGTACTGATAAACAGCTACCTACGCAGCATGTTCATGTCGTTCCTAAATGAGCTTTTATCTCTCTCCCCTCACCACAAATCAGATTCTTCTGAGGAGTTCCCAGTAAATTATCCTTTCCCCTGTGTAATTACCTTAACAAGCTCCAGGTGTTTTTATTCTCACAAGGTTTACTCCCTGATATACAGCTGCCTACCCCCTTCGTAAGTGCAGGTCCTAAATGAGCTTTTTTCTCTGTTCCCTCACCACAATCCAGATTCTTTTGGGGAGTTACCAGTACAGTAACCATACCAGGAAGTACTTAATTTATTAAGGTACTGCTTTTCTTAATCTCAGTTTAGATATTTACTGATAAACAGCTACCTATGCAGCATGTTCATGTCGTTCCTAAATGAGCTTTTAACTCTCTCCCCTCACCACAAATCAGATTCTTCTGAAGAGTTCCCAGTACATTATCCTTTCCACTGTGTAATTACCTTAACAAGCTCCAGCTGTTTTTATTCTCAGAAGGTTTACTCCCGGATATACAGCTGCCTACCCCCTTCGTAAGTGCAGGTCATAAATGAGCTTTTTTCTCTGTTCCCTCACCACAATCCAGATTCTTTTGGGGAGTTACCAGTACAGTAACCATACCAGGAAGTACTTAATTTATTAAGCTACTGCTTTTCTTAATCTCAGTGGAGATATTTACTGATAAACAGCTACCTACGCAGCATGTTCATGTCGTTCCTAAATGAGCTTTTATCTCTCTCCCCTCACCACCAATCAGATTCTTCTGAGGAGTTCCCAGTTCATTATCCGTTCCCCTGTGTAATTACCTTAACAAGCTCCAGCTGTTTTTATTGTCAGAAGGTTTACTCCCTGATATACTGCTGCCTACCCCCTTCGTAAGTGCAGGTCCTAAATGAGCTTTTTTCTCTGTTCCCTCACCACAATCCAGATTCTTTTGGGGAGTTACCAGTACAGTAACCATATCAGGAAGTACTTAATTTATTAATCTACTGCTTTTCTTAATCTCAGTGGAGATATTTACAGATATACAGCTACCAACGCAGCATGTTCATGTCGTTCCTAAATGAGCTTTTATCTCTCTCCCCTTACCACAAATCAGACTCTTCTGAGGAGTTCCCAGTACATTATCCTTTCCCCTGTGTAATTACCTTAACAAGCTCCAGGTGTTTTTATTCTCACAAGGTTTACTCCCTGATATACAGCTGCCTAACCCTTCGTAAGTGCAGGTCCTAAATGAGCTTTTTTCTCCGTTCCCTCACCACAATCCAGATTCTTTTGGGGAGTTACGAGTACAGTAACCATACCAGGAAGTACTTAATTTATTAAGCTACTGCTTTTCTTAAACTCAGTGGAGATATTTACTGATAAACAGCTACCTACGAAGCATGTTCATGTCGTTCCTAAATGAGCTTTTATCTCTCTCCCCTCACCACAAATCAGATTCTTCTGAGGAGTTCCCAGTACATTATCCTTTCCCCTGTTTAATTACCTTAACAAGCTCCAGCTGTTTTTATTCTCAGAAGGTTTACTCCCTGATATACAGCTGCCTACCCCCTTCGTAAGTGCAGGTCCTAAATGAGCTTTTTTCTCTGTTCCCTCACCACAATCCAGATTCTTTTGGGGAGTTTCCAGTACATTACCCATACCAGGAAGTACTTAGTTTATTAAACTACTGCTTTTCTTCATCTCAGTGGAGATATTTACTGATAAACAGCTACCTAAGCAGCATGTTCATGTCGTTCCTAAATGAGCTTTTATCTCTCTCCCCTCACCACAAATCAGATTCTTCTGAGGAGTTCCCAGTACATTATCCTTTCCCCTGTGTAATTACCTTAACAAGCTCCAGCTGTTTTTATTCTCAGAAGGTTTACTCCCTGATATACAGCTGCCTACCCCCTTCGTAAGTGCAGGTCCTAAATGAGCTTTTTTCTCTGTTCCCTCACCACAATCCAGATTGTTTTGGGGAGTTACCAGTAGAGTAAACATACCAGGAAGTACTTAATTTATTAAGCTACTGCTTTTCTTAATCTCAGTGGAGATATGTACTGATAAACAGCTACCTACGGAGCATGTTCATGTCGTTCCTAAATGAGCTTTTATCTCTCTCCCCTCACCACAAATCAGATTCTTCTGAGGAGTTCCCAGTACATTATGCTTTCCCCTGTGTAATTACCTTAACAAGCTCCAGCTGTTTTTATTCTCAGAAGATTTACTCCCTGATATACAGCTGCTTACCCCCTTCGTAAGTGCGGGTCCTAAATGAGCTTTTTTCTCTGTTCCCTCACCACAATCCAGATTCTTTTGGGGAGTTACCAGTACAGTAACCATACCAGGAAGTACTTAATTTATTAAGCTACTGTTTTTCTTAATCTCAGTTTAGATATTTACTGATAAACAGCTACCTACGCAGCATGTTCATGTCGTTCCTAAATGAGCTTTTAACTCTCTCCCCTCACCACAAATCAGATTCTTCTGAAGAGTTCCCAGTACATTATCCTTTCCCCTGTGTAATTACCTTAACAAGCTCCAGCTGTTTTTATTCTCAGAAGGTTTACTCCCTGATATACAGCTGCCTACCCCCTTCGTAAGTGCAGGTCCTAAATGAGCTTTTTTCTCTGTTCCCTCACCACAATCCAGATTCTTTTGGGGAGTTACCAGTACAGTATCCATACTAGGAAGTACTTAACTTATTTAGCTACTGCTTTTCTTCATGTCAGTGGAGATATTTACTGATAAACTGCTACGTACTAGCATGTTCATGTCGTTCCTAAATGAGCTTTTATCTCTCTCCCCTCACCACAAATCAGATTCTTCTAAGGAGTTCCCAGTACATTATCCTATCCCCTGTGTAATTACCTTAACAAGCTCCAGCTGTTTTTATTCTCAGAAGGTTTACTCCCTGATAAACAGCTGCCTACCCCCTTCGTAAGTGCAGGTCCTAAATGAGCTTTTTTCTCTGTTCCCTCACCACAATCCAGATTCTTTTGGGGAGTTACCAGTACAGTAACCATACCAGGAAGTACTTAATTTATTAAGCTACTGCTTTTCTTAATCTCAGTGGAGATATGTACTGATAAACAGCTACCTACGCAGCATGTTCATGTCGTTCCTAAATGAGCTTTTATCTCTCTCCCCTCACCACAAATCAGATTCTTCTGAAGAGTTCCCAGTACATTATCCTTTCCCCTGTGTAATTACCTTAACAAGTTCCAGCTGTTTTTATTCTCAGAAGGTTTACTCCCTGATATACAGCTGCCTACCCCCTTCGTAAGTGCAGGTCCTAAATGAGCTTTTTTCTCTGTTCCCTCACCACAATCCAGATTCTTTTGGGGAGTTACCAGTACAGTAACCATACCAGGAAGTACTTAATTTATTAAGCTACTGCTTTTCTTAATCTTATTGGAGATATTTACTGATAAACAGCTATCTACGCAGTATGTTCATGTCGTTCCTAAATGAGCTTTTATCTCTCTCCCCTCACCACAAATCAGATTCTTCTGAGGAGTTCCCAGTACATTTTCCTTTCCCCTGTGTAATTACCTTAACAAGCTCCAGCTGTTTTTATTTTCAGAAGGTTTACTCCCTGATATACAGCTGCCTACCCCCTTCGTAAGTGCAGGTACTAAATTAGCTTTTTTCTCTGTTCCCTCACCACAATCCAGATTCTTTTGGGGAGTTACCTGTACAGTAACCATACCAGGAAGTACTTAATTTATTAAGCTACTGCTTTTCTTAATCTCAGTGTTGATATTTACTGATAAACAGCTACCTACGCAGCATGTTCATGTCGTTCCTAAATGAGCTTTTATCTCGCTCCCCTCACCACAAATCAGATTCTTCTGAGGAGTTCCCAGTACATTATCCTTTCCCATGTGTAATTACCTTAACAAGCTCCAGCTGTTTTTATTCTCACAAGGTTTACTCCCTGATATACAGCTGCCTACCCCCTTCGTAAGTGCAGGTCCTAAATGAGCTTTTTTCTCTGTTCCCTCACCACAATGCCGATTTTTTTGGGGAGTTACCAGTACAGTAACCATACCAGGAAATACTTAATTTATTAAGCTACTGCTTTTCTTAATCTCAGTGGAGATATTTACTGATAAACAGCTACCTACGCAGCATGTACATGTCGTTCCTAAATGAGCTTTTATCTCTCTCCCCTCACCAAAAATCAGACTCTTCTGAGGAGTTCCCAGTACATTATCCTTTCCCCTGTCTAATTACCTTAACAAGTTCCAGGTGTTTTTATTCTCACAAGGTTTACTCCCTGATATACAGCTGCCTACCCCCTTCGTAAGTGCAGGTCCTAAATGAGCTTTTTTCTCTGTTCCCTCACCACAATCCAGATTCTTTTGGGGAGTTACCAGTAGAGTAAATATACCAGGAAGTATTTAATTTATTAAGCTACTGCTTTTCTTAATCTCAGTGGAGATATGTACTGATAAACAGCTACCTACGCAGCATGTTCATGTCGTTCCTAAATGAGCTTTTATCTCTCTCCCCTCACCACAAATCAGATTCTTCTGAGGAGTTCCCAGTACATTATGCTTTCCCCTGTGTAATTACCTTAACAATCTCCAGCTGTTTTTCTTCTCAGAAGGTTTACTCCCTGATATACAGCTGCCTACCCCCTTCGTAAGTGCAGGTCCTAAATGAGCTTTTTTCTCTGTTCCCTCACCACAATCCAGATTCTTTTGGGGAGTTACCAGTACAGTAACCATACCAGGAAGTACTTAATTTATTAAGCTACTGCTTTTCTTAATCTCAGTGGAGATATGTACTGATAAACAGCTACCTACGCAGCATGTTCATGTCGTGCCTAAATGAGCTTTTATCTCTCTCCCCTCACCACAAATCAGATTCTTCTGAAGAGTTCCCAGTACATTATCCTTTCCCCTGTGTAATTATCTTAACAAGCTCCAGCTGTTTTTATTCTCAGAAGGTTTACTCCCTGATATACAGCTGCCTACCCCCTTCGTAAGTGCAGGTCCTAAATGAGCTTTTTTCTCTGTTCCCTCACCACAATCCAGATTCTTTTGGGGAGTTACCAGTACAGTAACCATACCAGGAAGTACTTAATTTATTAAGCTACTGCTTTTCTTAATCTCAGTGGAGATATGTACTGATAAACAGCTACCTACGCAGCATGTTCATGTCGTTCCTAAATGAGCTTTTATCTCTCTCCCCTCACCACAAATCAGATTCTTCTGAGGAGTTCCCAGTACATTATGCTTTCCCCTGTGTAATTACCTTAACAATCTCCAGCTGTTTTTATTCTCAGAAGGTTTACTCCCTGATATACAGCTTCCTACCCCCTTCGTAAGTGCAGGTCCTAAATGAGCTTTTTTCTCTGTTCCCTCACCACAATCCAGATTCTTTTGGGGAGTTACCAGTACAGTAACCATACCAGGAAGTACTTAATTTATTAAGCTACTGTTTTTCTTAATCTCAGTTTAGATATTTACTGATAAACAGCTACCTACGCAGCATGTTCATGTCGTTCCTAAATGAGCTTTTAACTCTCTCCCCTCACCACAAATCAGATTCTTCTGAAGAGTTCCCAGTACATTATCCTTTCCCCTGTGTAATTACCTTAACACGCTCCAGCTGTTTTTATTCTCAGAAGGTTTACTCCCTGATATACAGCTGCCTAACCCCTTGGTAAGTGCAGGTCATAAATGAGCTTTTTTCTCTGTTCCCTCACCACAATCCAGATACTTTTGGGGAGTTACCAGTACAGTAACCATACCAGGAAGTACTTAATTTATTAAGCTACTGCTTTTCTTAATCTCAGTGGAGATATTTACTGATAAACAGCTACCTAAGCAGCATGGTCATGTCGTTCCTAAATGAGCATTTATCTCTCTCCCCTCACCACAAATCAGATTCTTCTGAGGAGTTCCCAGTACATTATCCTTTCCCCTGTGTAATTACCTTAACAAGTTCGAGCTGTTTTTATTCTCAGAAGGTTTACTCCCTGATATACAGCTGCCTACCCCATACGTAAGTGCAGGTCCTAAATGAGCATTTTTCTCTGTTCCCTCACCACAATCCAGATTCTTTTGGGGAGTTACCAGTACAGTAACCATACCAGGAAGTACTTAATTTATTAAGCTACTGCTTTTCTTAATCTCAGTGGAGATATGTACTGATAAACAGCTACCTACGCAGCATGTTCATGTCGTTCCTAAATGAGCTTTTATCTCTCTCCCCTCACCACAAATCAGATTCTTCTGAGGAGTTCCCAGTACATTATGCTTTCCCCTGTGTAATTACCTTAACAAGTTCCAGCTGTTTTTATTCTCAGAAGGTTTACTCCCTGATATACAGCTGCCTACCCCCTTCGTAAGTGCAGGTCCTAAATGAGCTTTTTTCTCTGTTCCCTCACCACAATCCAGATTCTTTTGGGGAGTTACCAGTACAGTAACCATACCAGGAAGTACTTAATTTATTAAGCTACTGCTTTTCTTAATCGGCGTTTAGATATTTACTGATAAACAGCTACCTATGCAGCATGTTCATGTCGTTCCTAAATGAGCTTTTAACTCTCTCCCCTCACCACAAATCAGATTCTTCTGAAGATTTCCGAGTACATTATCCTTTCCCCTGTGTAATTACCTTAACAAGCTTCAGCTGTTTTTATTCTCAGAAGGTTTACTCCCTGATATACAGCTGCCTACCCCCTTCGTAAGTGCAGGTCCTAAATGAGCTTTTTTCTCTGTTCCCTCACCACAATCCAGATTCTTTTGGGGAGTTACCAGTACAGTAACCATACCAGGAAGTACTTAATTTATTAAGCTACTGCTTTTCTTAATCTTATTGGAGATATTTACTGATAAACAGCTACCTACGCAGTATGTTCATGTCGTTCCTAAATGAGCTTTTATCTCTCTCCCCTCACCACAAATCAGATTCTTCTGAGGAGTTCCCAGTACATTTTCCTTTCCCCTGTGTAATTACCTTAACAAGCTCCAGCTGTTTTTATTTTCAGAAGGTTTACTCCCTGATATACAGCTGCCTACCCCCTTCGTAAGTGCAGGTACTAAATGAGCTTTTTTCTCTGTTCCCTCACCACGATCCAGATTCTTTTGGGGAGTTTCCTGTACAGTAACCATACCAGGAAGTACTTAATTCATTAAGCTCCTACTTTTCTTAATCTTATTGGAGATATTTACTGATAAACAGCTACCTACGCAGCATGTTCATGTCGTTCCTAAATGAGCTTATATCTCTCTGCCCTCACCACAAATCAGATTCTTCTGAGGAGTTCCCAGTACATTATCCTTTCCCCTGTGTAATTACCTTAACAAGCTCCAGCTGTTTTTATTCTGAGAAGGTTTACTCCCTGATATACAGCTGCCTACCCCCTTCGTAAGTGCAGGTCCTAAATGAGCATTTTTCTCTGTTCCGTCACCACAATCCAGATTCTTTTGGGGAGTTACCAGTACAGTAACCATACCAGGAAGTACTTAATTTATTACGCTACTGCTTTTCTTAATCTCAGTGGAGATATGTACTGATAAACAGCTACCTACGCAGCATGTTCATGTCGTTCCTAAATGAGCTTTTATCTCTCTCCCCTCACCACAAATCAGATTCTTCTGAGGAGTTCCCAGTTAATTATCCTTTCCCCTGTGTAATTACCTTAACATGCTACAGGTGTTTTTATTCTCACAAGGTTTACTCCCTGATATACAGCTGCCTACCCCCTTCGTAAGTGCAGGTTCTAAATGAGCTTTTTTCTCTGTTCCCTCACCACAATCCAGATTCTTTTGGGGAGTTACCATACAGTAACCATACCAGGAAGTACTTAATTTATTAAGGTACTGCTTTTCTTAATCTCAGTTTAGATATTTACTGATAAACAGCTACCTATGCAGCATGTTCATGTCGTTCCTAAATGAGCTTTTAACTCTCTCCCCTCACCACAAATCAGATTCTTCTGAAGAGTTCCCAGTACATTATCCTTTCCCCTGTGTAATTACCTTAACAAGCTCAGGCTGTTTTTATTCTCAGAAAGTTTACTCCCTGATATACAGCTGCCTAACCCTTCGTAATTGAAGGTCCTAAATGAGCTTTTTTCTCTGTTCCCTCACCATAATCCAGATTCTTTTGGGGAGTTACCAGTACAATAACCATACCAGGAAGTACTTAATTTATTAAGCTACTGCTTTTTTTAATCTCAGTGGAGATATGTACTGATAAACAGCTACCTACGCAGCATGTTCATGTCGTTCCTAAATGAGCTTTTATCTCTCTCCCCTCACCACAAATCAGATTCTTCTGAGGAGTTCCCAGTACATTATCCTTTCCCCTGTGTAATTACCTTAACAAGCTCCAGCTGTTTTTATTCTCAGAAGGTTTATTCCCTGATATACAGCTGCCTACCCCCTTCGTAAGTGCAGGTCCTAAATGAGCTTTTTTCTCTGTTCCCTCACCACAATCCTGATTCTTTTGGTGAGTTACCAGTACAGTAACCATACCAGGAAGTACTTAATTTATTAAACTACTGCTTATCTTAGTCTCAGTTTAGATATTTACTGATAAACAGCTACCTATGCAGCATGTTCATGTCGTTCCTAAATTAGCTTTTAACTCTCTCACCTCACCACAAATCAGATTCTTCTGAAGAGTTCCCAGTACATTATCCTTTCCCCTGTGTAATTACCTTAACAAGCTCCAGCTGTTTTTATTCTCAGAAGGTTTACTCCCTGATATACAGCTGCCTACCCCCTTCGTAAGTGCAGGTCCTAAATGAGCTTTTTTCCCTGTTCCCTCACCACAATCCAGATTCTTTTGGGGAGTTACCAGTACAGTAACCATACCAGGAAGTACTTAATTTATTAAGCTACTGGTTTTCTTAATCTCAGTGGAGATATTTACTGATAAACAGCTACCTACGCAGCATGTTCCTGTCGTTCCTAAAGCTCATTTAGGACCTGCACTTACGAAGGGGGTAGGCAGCTGTATAACAGGGAGTATACCTTCTGGGAATAAAAACAGCTGGAGCTTGTTAAGGTAATTACACAGGGGAAAGGATAATGTACTGGGAACTCCTCAGAAGAATCTGATTTGTGGTGAGGGGAGAGAGATAATAGCTCATTTAAGAACGCCATGAAAATGCTGCATAGGTAGCTGTTTATGAGTAAATATCTCCACTGAGATTAAGAAAAGCGGTAGCTTAATAAATTAAGTACTTCCTGGTATGGTTACTGTACTGCTAACTCTCCAAAAGAATCTGGCTTGTGGTGAGGGAACAGAGAAAAAAGCTCATTTAGGACCTGCACTTACGAAGGGGGTAGGCAGCGGTATATCAGGGAGTATCCCTTCTGAGAATAAAAACAGCTGGAGCTTGTTAAGGTAATTACACAGGGGAAAGGATAATGTACTGGGAACTCCTCAGAAGAATCTGATTTGTGGTGAGGGGAGAGAGATAAAAGCTCATTTAGGAACGACATGTACATGCTGCGTAGGTAGCTGTTTATCAGTAAATATCTCCACTGAGATTAAGAAAACCAGGATCTTAATAAATTAAGTACTTCCTGGTACGGTTACTGTACTGGTAACTCCCCAAAAGAATCTGGATTGTGGTGAGGGAACAGAGAAAAAAGCTCATTTAGGACCTGCACTTACGAAGGGGGTAGGCAGCTGTATATCACATAGTATCCCTTCTGAGAATAAAAACAGCTGGAGCTTGTTAAGGTCATTACACAGGGCAAAGCATTATGTACTGGGAACTCCTAAGAAGAATCTGATTTGTGGTGAGGGGAGAGAGATAAAAGCTCATTTAGGAACGACATGACCATGCTGCTTAGGTAGTTGTTTATCAGTAAATATCTCCACTGAGATTAAGAAAAGCAGTTGCTTAATAAATTAAGTACTTCCTGGTATGGTTACTGTACTGGTAACTCCCCAAAGAACATGGATTGTGGTGAGGGAACAGAGAAAAAAGCTCATTTAGGACCTGACCTTACGAAGGGGGTAGGCAGCTGTATATCAGGGAGTATCCCTTCTGAGAATAAAAACAGCTGGAGCTTGTTAAGGTAATTACACAGGGGAAAGGATAAAGTACTGGGAACTCCTCAGAAGAGTCTGATTTGTGGTGAGGGGAGAGAGAAAAAGCTCATTTAAGAACGACATGAATATGCTGCATAGGTAGCTGTTTATCAGTAAATATCTCCACTGAGATTAAGAAAAGCAGTAGCTTAATAAATTAAGTGCTTCCTGGTATGGTTACTGTACCGGTAACTCCCCAAAAGAATCTGGAATGTGGTGAGGGAACAGAGAAAAAAGCTCCTTTAGGACCTGCACTTACGAAGGGGGTAGGCAGCTGTATATCAGGGAGTAAACCTTCTGAGAATAAAAACAGCTGGAGCTTGTTACGGTAATTACACAGGGGAAAGGATAATGTACTGGGAACTCCTCAGAAGAATCTGATCTGTGGTGAGCGGAGAGAGATTAAAGCTCATTTAGGAACGACATGAATGCTAATTTAGGAACGACATGAACATGCTGCATAGGTAGCTGTTTATCAGTAAATATCTCCACTGTGATTAAGAAAAGCAGTAGCTTAATAAATTAAGTACTTCCTGTTGTGGTTACTGTACTGGTAACTCCCCAAAAGAATCTGGATTGTGGTGAGGGAACAGAGAATAAAGCTCATTTAGGACCTGCACTTACGAAGGGGGTAGGCAGCTGTATATCAGGGAGTATCCCTTCTGCGAATAAAAACAGCTGGAGCTTGTTAAGGTAATTACACAGGGGAAAGGATAATGTACTGGGAACTCCTCAGAAGAATCTAATTTGTGGTGAAGCGAGAAAGATAAAAGCTCATTTTGGAACGACATGAACATGCTGCGTAGGTAGCTGTTTATCAGTAAATATCTCCACTGAGATTAAGAAAAGCAGTAGCTTAATAAATTAAGTACGTCCTGTTATGGTTACTGTACTGGTAACTCCCCAAAAGAATCTGGATTGTGGTGAGGGAACAGAGAAAAAAGCTCATTTAGGACCTGCACTTACGAAGGGGGTAGGCAGCTGTATATCAGGGTGTAAACCTTCTGAGAATAAAAATCGCTGGAGTTTGTTAAGGTAATTACACAGGGGAAGGGATAATGTACTGGGAACTCCTCAGAAGAATCTGATTTGTGGTGAGTGGAGAGAGATAAAAGCTCATTTAGGAACGACATGAATGCTCATTTAGGAACGACATGAACATGCTGCATAGGTAGCTGTTTATCAGTAAATATCTCCACTGAGATTAAGAAAAGCAGTCGCTTAATAAATTAAGTACTTCCTGTTGTGGTTACTATACTGGTAACTCCCCAAAAGAATCTGGATTGTAGTGAGGGAACAGAGAAAAAAGCTCATTTAGGACCTGCACTTACGAAGGGGGTAGGCAGCTGTATATCAGGGAGTAAACCTTCTGAGAATAAAAACAGCTGGAGCTTGTTAAGGTAATTCCACAGGGGAAAGGATAATGTACTGGGAACTCCTCAGAAGAATCTGATTTTTGCTTAGGGGAGAGAGATAATAGCTCATTTAGGAACGACATGAACATGCTGCGTAGGTAGCTGTTTATCAGTAAATATCTCCACTGAGATTAAGAAAAGCAGTAGCTTAATAAATTAAGTACTTCCTGTATGGTTACTGTACTGGTAACTCCCCAAAAGAATCTGGATTGTGGTGAGGGAACAGAGAAAAAAGCTCATTTAGGACCTGCACTTACGAAGGGGGTAGGCAGCTGTATATCAGGGAGTATCCCTTCTGAGAATAAAAACAGCTGGATCTTGTTAAGGTAATTACACAGGGGAAAGGATAATGTACTGGGAACTCCTCAGAAGAATCTGATTTGTGGTGAGGGGAGAGAGATAAAAGCTCATTTAAGAACGACCTGAACAAGCTGCATAGGTAGCTGTTTATCAGTAAATATCTCCACTGAGATTAAGAAAAGCAGTAGCTTAATAAATTAAGTACTTCCTGCTATGGTTACTGTACTGGTAATTCCCCAAAAGAATCTGGAATGTGGTGAGGGAACAGAGAAAAAAGCTCATTTAGGACCTGCACTTACGAAGGGGGTAGGCAGCTGTATATCAGGGAGTAAACCTTCTGATAATAAAAACAGCTGGAGGTTGTTAAGGTAATTACACAGGGGAAAGGATAGTGTACTGGGAACTCCTCAGAAGAATCTGATTTGTGGTGAGGGGAGAGAGATAAAAGCTCATTTAGGAACGACATGAACATGCTGCGTAGGTAGCTGTTTATCAGTAAATATCTCCACTGAGATTAAGAAAAGCAGTTGCTTAATAAATTAAGTACTTCCTGGTATGGTTACTGTACTGGTAACTCCCCAAAAGAACCTGGATTGTGGTGAGGGAACAGAGAAAAAAGCTCATTTAGGACCTGACCTTACGAAGGGGGTAGGCAGCTGTATATCAGGGAGTATCCCTTCTGAGAATAAAAACAGCTGGACCTTGTTAAGGTAATTACACAGGGGAAAGGATAAAGTACTGGGAACTCCTCAGAAGAGTCTGATTTGTGGTGAGGGGAGAGAGAAAAAAGCTCATTTAAGAACGACATGAATATGCTGCATAGGTAGCTGTTTATCAGTAAATATCTCCACTGAGATTAAGAAAAGCAGTAGCTTAATAAATTAAGTACTTCCTGGTATGGTTACTGTACCGGTAACTCCCCAAAAGAATCTGGATTGTGGTGAGGGAACAGAGAAAAAAGCTCATTTAGGACCTGCACTTACGAAGGGGGTAGGCAGCTGTATATCAGGGAGTAAACCTTCTGAGAATAAAAACAGCTGGAGCTTGTTACGGTAATTACACAGGGGAAAGGATAATGTACTGGGAACTCCTCAGAAGAATCTGATTTGTGGTGAGGGGAGAGAGATAAAAGCTCATTTAGGAACGACATGAATGCTCATTTAGGAACGACATGAACATGCTGCATAGGTAGCTGTTTATCAGTAAATATCTCCACTCAGATTAAGAAAAGCAGTAGCTTAATAAATTAAGTACTTCCTGTTGTGGTTACTATACTGGTAACTCCCCAAAAGAATCTGGATTGTGGTGAGGGAACAGAGAAAAAAGCTCATTTAGGACCTGCACTTACGAAGGGGGTAGGCAGCTGTATATCAGGGAGTAAACCTTCTGAGAATAAAAACAGCTGGAGCTTGTTAAGGTAATTACACATGGGAAAGGATAATGTACTGGGAACTCCTCAGAAGAATCTGATTCTTGCTTAGGGGAGAGAGATAATAGCTCATTTAGGAACGACATGAACATGCTGTGTAGGGAGCTGTTTATCAGTAAATTTTTCCACTGAGATTAAGAAAAGCAGTAGCTTAATAAATTAAGTATTTCCTGGTATGGTTACTGTACTGGTAACTCCCTAAAAGAACCTGGATTGTGGTGAGGGAACAGAGAAAAAAGCTCATTTAGGACCTCCCCTTACGAAGGGGGTAGGCAGCTGTATATAAGGGAGTATACTTTCTGGGAATAAAAATAGCTGGAGCTTGTTAAGGTAATTACACAGGGGAAAGGATAATGTACTGGGAACTCCTCAGAAGAATCTGATTTGTGGTGAGGGGAGAGAGATAAAAGCTCATTTAGGAACGACATGAACATGCTGCGTACATAGCTGTTTATCAGTAAATATCTCCACTGAGATTAAGAAAAGCAGTAGCTTAATAAATTAAGTACTTGCTGGTATGGTTACTGTACTGGTAACTCCCCAAAAGAATCTGGATTGTGGTGAGGGAACAGAGAAAAAAGCTCATTTAGGACCTGCACTTACGAAGGGGGTAGGCAGCTGTATATCAGGGAGTATCCCTTTTGAGAATAAAAACAGCTGGAGGTTGTTAAGGTAATTACACAGGGGAAAGGATAATGTACTGGGAACTCCTCAGAAGAATCTGATTTGTGGTGAGGGGAGAGAGATAAAAGCTCATTTATGAACGATATGAAAATGCTGCATAGGTAGCTGTTTATCAGTAAATATCTCCACTGAAATTAAGAAAAGCAGGAGCTTAATAAATTAAGTACTTCCTGGTATGGTTACTGTACTGGTAACTCCCCAAAAGAATCTGGATTGTGGTGAGGGAACAGAGAATAAAGCTCATTTATGACCTGCACTTACGAAGGGGGTAGGCAGACTGGCCCAAAAAAACCCAATTTCCACCCCCCCAAAAAAAACAACAACAACAAACAAACAAACAAAACATGAATAAAATATTCATTTAAAGAAAGAAACAGCCCAGATGCCTTTCAATGGAATTGGATCAAGAATATGTGATATTTGAATATATATATATATATATGTATGTATTTACTCATGCATTAGGAAGAATATTACACCATGTGCAAAGAAATGGATGGACATGGAAAACATTATGTTGAGTGAAGTAAGGTTCAGAAAGACAAAGGACATATGTTTTCTCTCATGTGGAAGTTAAATCTAAATTATAAATATGTAAATAAATGTACAGGGACACATACACACACATATACACAAAACTGAATTTACTAAACTATGGTTCTCTGCAGGAAAGAATTCTAATGGCATAAAGCCTTTAAACAACTAATTTAAAGTTTCATAAAATGATTGCCAGGAATCTGGAACCTGGTGTCTGGGAGGTGAGGTGAAGGGGAGGGGTACAGACAAATCAAGACAGGAAAGGTAGGTGATTGCAGCTGTAAGATAAAATGTACATTGTCATGGGTGGTTATGTGCCACCTTATAAAAATGTACATATGTGAAAATGGAACTAGAAAGGATGAGGGGAGGACTGGGGTTGGGAGGGATGTTGGAAACGAAGGAAGGGGTGACATTTGATTGAGATGCATCGTACTCATAAACTGGCATGTTAATTGAAACCTCTTTGTACAACTACTTAAAAGCAAGAGAGACAGTCAGGTGCTGGTGGCTTATGCCTGTCATCCTAGCTACTCAGGAGACTGAGATCTGAGGATCAGGGGTTCGAAGCCAGTCCAGGCAGGAAAGTCTGTGAGACTCTTACCTCCAATTAATCACAGAAAAAGCCAGAAGTGGTGTTGTGTCTCAAGTGGTAGAGTGCTAGCCTTGAGCACAAAGGAGCTCAAGGACAGTGCTCAGGCCCAAAGTTCAAGCCTCAGGCCTGGCAAAAACAAAACAAAACAAACAGAAAACCTATTGAGGTGGATTTCACAAGGCATCAACAAGAGACTTAACAGTGGGATGGAAGAGTGTGTCACAATCTCTATCCTGTTCTGTAGCTGCTTTGAGTCTACCCATCACTCACATACTTCCTGAAAACATCCCACAGGATCATGGAATGATCAGGAAGAGATGAATTTATTATATTAACTGCTCCACCCCCAAGTCAGTTTCACATAACATCAAGCTTTTTTCTTTTTACCATGTGGAAAGCACTACCTCTGGGAAATGAAGAAGCTAGGCTTGAGCTGGAGCAGCGAGAAACAGCTACCTGTTAAGCAAAACTGCTTGACATGAGTCACACTGGACACTAACTATAGGCCTATATATTAGAAACAAACATTTGATCATTTTTTTCATCTTGCTCCCAATCAGCTTTTGTTTGTTTATTTTTGTGCTGATTCTGGAGCTTAAATTCAGGGCCTGGGTACTGTTCCTGAATTTTTTTCCAAAGGCTGATGCCATAGCTACACTTCCAGATTTGGGGTGGTCAATTGATCATGGACCTTCCAATCTAGGCTGCCTTAGAACTGAGAACCTTAGCGCTCAGCCTCCTGAGTCACTAGATTATAGGTGTGAGCCACTAGTACCTGGCTGAAATTCATCATGTGGATGAACACAATGAACAGTAAGAAACATGTCCTTGTGAGACCAAGATGTTGAATGTACAACCAGGTGTAAGCCACAGTCAGCTCTTGGAATGGAATATTGTTCCATCCTTTCCACACAGATTACAGACTCCTTTTGAAGTGCCAGACTTTGAAGTCAGGCCCCACTTTACCACGTGAACCCCACCTTACCCCGTGAACCTGAGATAAGCAGGCCCTGTGAGCAGACCCAGGACAAGCCCATTAGGGCCCAGTCGGTCTAGAACTCTAAGCGCTGGGAATGCTTAACTCTGACCACCCCTAGAATGCCTCGAACCCTGAGCCAATCAGATTTGTACCTGTGTCCTAATCTTGCTTGCTTGAACAGCGGATTGTTGTAACTTTGTTTTTTGCCTTTATAAGCCCTGTGGAATTGTAGTTCGGGGCTTCCTCCTAACCTCTGCTGTGTCGGTGGGTAGGACGTGGCCCATGTTGCAGCTCGCTTAAATAAAGCCTTGCCTTGCTTTTGCATTTCGGAACGTCTGAGTCTCAGTGGCCTTCTTGGAGGTCGTTTCGCGACTTGGCACAACATTTTTAGAAAGGTTATGTAATTTCTTTGAAGTATAGCTTACAGGAATTCAATGAACAGAAAGACATATGTTTTTGTCAAATCAAAACATCGGAAGCCACTTTATTTACTTATTGTGCCAGTACTGGGACCTGAACTCAAGGCCTCACCTTCTTGCTTGGCTTTTTTGTTGTTGTTGTTCAAAACTGGCACTCTTAACACTTGAGTTACACTTCTACTTCTGGCTTTTTGCTGGCTAGTTGGAGAGAATAAATCATAGTACTACAATATAAAAGGGGCAGGGGAAATACATAATTTTGGTACTACTGAATAACGTGATATTTTCTGTTTGTATGAAGGTTTTGATTCAGAATGAAATATTTGCTTTTGGCTTCTCCAAAGTAGAACAGACAAGTTACTGTAAGCATTTGTTTTCAAACCTGATGGAAAGATGGATCAGCATCAGATGTGTTCACTGCTATAATGGTCTGGTCACTGATCTGACTGAAATGCACCCAGGAAGAATTGAATGACGGCCTGGTCTCAAGAGGCAAGCCTCATCTCTTCTTCCTTCTGTTTCTTCTTTGTCAGTTTTGTGCCAGTTCTAGGCTTGAACTCAGGGCTTAAGCACTATCCCTGAGCTCTTTTGCTTAAGGCTAGAGCTTTACCACTTCCACTTCTACATCTCCACTTCCAGCTTTTTGTGGTTGATTAGAGATGAGATTCTCATCGACTTTTCTGCCTGGAGTGGCTTCCAACCATGATCCTTAAATCTCAGTGTCCTGAGTTGCTGGGATTACAGGTGTGAGCCCACAGTGCTTCTTAAACATTTGATGACCCTTGGTCATAAGCTTCATTTTCTCCTTGAAACCAAAAACTGCAGCTTACACTTAACAACACTGGTGAACACTCCTTTCCAGTGCTCCCTACAGTGACACATGCATGATGGTGCAGTCTTGGCAATTTTAAGACCTACAGAGAAGATTGTGTGTGAGTGTGCACACGCACATGCACGTGTGCTGCATGTACTCATGCTGTTCCTGGGACTTGAACTCACGGCCTGGGTACTGTCTGTGAGCGTTTGTGCGCAAGGCTAGTGCTCTGCCACTTGAACAAAGCTGCGTGCAGGTGGCTTTTGCCTTTAGTCCCAGCTTTTCAGGAGGCTGGGATCAGAGGATCATGGTTCGAAGCCGGCCCAGGCCAGGCAGAAAAGTCCATGAGATTCTTATCTCCAGTCAACCACACAAATCTGCAAGTAGAGCTGCAGCCTTGAGCACAAACACTCAGGGCCAGCACCCAAGACGCTCACGGACTTGGCTGCCCGGGCTGGCCTTGCCCCGCAATTCTCAGAGCTCAGCCTCCTGAGTAGCTGGGACGGCGGGCGGGAGCCACCGGCGGCTGCTTCACTCATTGTAAACCAAAGTTACTCAAAGGGCACGGCCCGACTTCCCTCCACGGCCGGGCGCTGGGAGCTGCGGCGGGCGCCGGGCCTACCCATTGGCGATATCGCGAGATTTCACACGAGAGGCCGGAGAGGCGGGAATCGGCGGTGGGGAAATCGCTGAGTCACCGCGGGCTTCCTGGGCCGGTGCCAGGGCTGCGCGTGGCGGTCGCCGGGAGAGGCGGGAGAGGCGCTGGGCCCGGCCCGCGGGGCGAGGCGCGGGCGGGAGGAAAGGTAAACAGTCACGCCGCCCTCCCCGCTTCCCTCCGGCGGGGTGACCCGGGCTCCCTCCCGGCCCCTCCCCGTCCTGGAGGTGGGGGCGTCGGGACGCCGGGCGCCGCCCAGCTCCCGCCGCAGTGCGGGGCCGGGGCCGCCGAGGCCCGGGCGGCGCGGCCTTCCGCCTCGGGCGGAGACCTGAGGGGAGCCCCGCAATTCTCAGAGCTCAGCCTCCTGAGTAGCTGGGACGGCGGGCGGGAGCCACCGGCGGCTGCTTCACTCATTGTAAACCAAAGTTACTCAAAGGGCACGGCCCGACTTCCCTCCACGGCTGGGCGCTGGGAGCTGCGGCGGGCGCCGGGCCTACCCATCGGCGATATCGCGAGATATCACACGAGAGGCCGGAGAGGCGGGAATCGGCGGTGGGGAAATCGCTGAGTCACCGCGGGCTTCCTGGGCCGGGGCCAGGGCTGCGCGTGGCGGTCGCCGGGAGAGGCGCTGGGCCCGGCCCGCGGGGCGAGGCGCGGGCGGGAGGAAAGGTAAACAGTCACGCCGCCCTCCCCACTTCCCTCCGGCGGGGTGACCCGGGCTCCCTCCCGGCCCCTCCCCGTCCTGGAGGCGGGGGCGTCGGGACGCCGGGCGCCGCCCAGCTCCCGCCGCAGTGCGGGGCCGGGGCCGCCGAGGCCCGGGCGGCGCGGCCTTCCGCCTCGGGCGGAGACCTGAGGGGAGTGCCCCGCGCCCGGCCCTCCGGGCCTGCGGTCCCGGGTCGCCCGCGGTCGCCCCGTAGCCGGCGGGGGGCCGAGGGCGGAGCGGGGCCGAGGGAAAGCCCGGCCCCGGAGGGCGCCGTGGAGGCCGCGGCCAGGTCCTTCCGGGAGGGTCGCCGGCGGGGGCCCCAGGCCGGTCCCGGCTCTGCGACTAAGGAGAAGTGGACCAGATTTGGGAGAGAGAGACTGAGTGGGTGTGGTGCCGGATGCCTGTAATTTAGGACTTGGGAGGTTGAAGGGTGGAGGGGCAGAGACTAGTTCACAAAACCGAACAGGAAGGGAGGTGGGGGCTCACACCTGTGATCCCGCCTGCTCTGGGTGCTGAGATCTGAGGGTCACAGTTGGAAGGCAGCCCGGGGCAGAAAAGTCCATCTGACACCTCCAGTGAACTACCAGAAATCTGAAAGCAGAGCTGTGGATTAACTGATAGAACATCATCCTTGAGTCCCGCCCCCCCCCCAAAAAAAATACAAAAAAGCCCAGGCCTTACATTCAAGCACAAGGACAGGCGTGTGCACACACACACACAATGAAATAACTATGCAGTCACACACTGTGAAACTAAAGGATGATAGTAAGGGGAGGAATACAAAGGTGCAATGCCTATGTGCTTTTGGTCATATAAAATGATAGTATCAAAATTAAAAAATCACATGAAGCCCTGGGTTCGATTCCTCAGCACCACATATATAGAAAAATCCAGAAGGGGCGCTGTGGCTCAAGTGGTAGAGTGCTCTAGCCTTGATCAAAAAGGAGCCAGGGACAGTGCTCAGGCCCTGAGTCCAAGGCCCAGGACTGGCAAAACAAAACAAAATTAAAAATAAACTAAAAGGAGAGTCCTGCTGAGAACTGAAAGGATCTGTCCCGGCCATCCCAGAGGACCATGTGGAGATAATCACAGACAGGAGAAAAAGGTTCATAAGAAGGTTTATTAGTGGGGCTATAGTTCCCACGGGAGAGAGAGCTATGTGGCAGTCTGCACCTTATGCAGGTGGCAGCTTCTCTCTCTGGGGATAAAGGGGAAGTAGGTAGGTAGTGAGTAGGAGTGGCTCCTTAGGTATAGGTGGATCTGGGGGCTAGTGGGAGGAGCTGAGGCCCTGAGGCTAGGGAAATGCTAACAAGGACAAAATGGAGTCTACAGTACTCCTTTTCTGTAACAGTTCTCCAAGGTATTGCTTCAAAATTACTTGTATTAAAACCCAGTCTCTGTTTTTTTTTGAGAGAGAGAGTGAGAGAGAGAGAGAGAGTGTGTGTGTGTGTGTGTGTGTGTGTGTGTGTGTGTTGGTGGATCCTTAACTTAGGAATTGTGTTTTGTCCCTGAACATTTTTGCTCAAGGTTAGTACTCTCCCACTTGAGCTACAGTTCTACATTTAAGTTAATAAGTCTTATTTTCCTGCATAGCCTGGCTTCAAACCACGATCTTCAGATCTCAGCCTTCTGAATAGCTAGGAGTATAGGTGTGGGCCACTGGTTACAAGCTGTGTCTCCTTGCTTTCTGATTACTGCTCTTACATTTGTGTTGAGAAGCTGTGGACTGACAGGACAGGACATCTGGTAAAGAAAGTATTGTAAAACTTTACTCGAGTCTGAGTCTGGCCAGTGTGTACAGAAGACAGCATAAGGTAAACAGAAGACAGCATCAGGTAAGATGTTTCCTAATCATTTCTGGTTCACTGTCCTAGGTACTGAAGAGCTTGAAGAACTCTGAATTCTGACACACTTTGTAGAGAAAGCAGAAATAGGAGCAGCCTTTATTTTCTTTCATACTGCATTTTCTCCAAAGAGCACTTTGTGCAAATCTGTCCAGGTCCCACTTTATAAGAAGCATCCTAGTTATACTAGAGACCCTACTGTCAGAATGTGGTTAATTAGAGATGAGATTCTCATCGACTTTTCTGCCTGGAGTGGCTTCCAACCATGATCCTTAAATCTCAGTGTCCTGAGTTGCTGGGATTACAGGTGTGAGCCCACAGTGCTTCTTAAACATTTGATGACCCTTGGTCATAAGCTTCATTTTCTCCTTGAAACCAAAAACTGCAGCTTACACTTAACAACACTGGTGAACACTCCTTTCCAGTGCTCCCTACAGTGACACATGCATGATGGTGCAGTCTTGGCAATTTTAAGACCTACAGAGAAGATTGTGTGTGAGTGTGCACACGCACATGCACGTGTGCTGCATGTACTCATGCTGTTCCTGGGACTTGAACTCACGGCCTGGGTACTGTCTGTGAGCGTTTGTGCGCAAGGCTAGTGCTCTGCCACTTGAACAAAGCTGCGTGCAGGTGGCTTTTGCCTTTAGTCCCAGCTTTTCAGGAGGCTGGGATCAGAGGATCATGGTTCGAAGCCGGCCCAGGCCAGGCAGAAAAGTCCATGAGATTCTTATCTCCAGTCAACCACACAAATCTGCAAGTAGAGCTGCAGCCTTGAGCACAAACACTCAGGGCCAGCACCCAAGACGCTCACGGACTTGGCTGCCCGGGCTGGCCTTGCCCCGCAATTCTCAGAGCTCAGCCTCCTGAGTAGCTGGGACAGCGGGCGGGAGCCACCGGCGGCTGCTTCACTCATTGTAAACCAAAGTTACTCAAAGGGCACGGCCCGACTTCCCTCCACGGCCGGGCGCTGGGAGCTGCGGCGGGCGCCAGGCCTACCCATTGGCGATATCGCGAGATTTCACACGAGAGGCCGGAGAGGCGGGAATCGGCGGTGGGGAAATCGCTGAGTCACCGCGGGCTTCCTGGGCCGGTGCCAGGGCTGCGCATGGCGGTCGCCGGGAGAGGCGCTGGGCCCGGCCCGCGGGGCGAGGCGCGGGCAGGAGGAAAGGTAAACAGTCACGCCGCCCTCCCCGCTTCCCTCCGGCGGGGTGACCCGGGCTCCCTCCGGGCCCCTCCCCGTCCTGGAGGTGGGGGCATCGGGACGCCGGGCGCCGCCCAGCTCTCATCGCAGTGCGGGGCCGGGGCCGCCGAGGCCCGGGCGGCGCGGCCTTCCGCCTCGGGCGGAGACCTGAGGGGAGTGCCCCGCGCCCGGCCCTCCGGGCCTGCGGTCCCGGGTCGCCCGTGGTCGCCCCGTAGCCGGCGGGGGGCCGAGGGCGGAGCGGGGCCGAGGGAAGTTACCAGTACAGTAACCATACCAGGAAGTACTTAATTTATTAAGCTACTGCTTTTCTTAATCTCAGTGGAGATATTTACTGATAAACTGCTACCTATGCAGCATGTTCATGTCGTTCCTAAATGAGCTTTTATCTCTATCCCCTAACCACAAATCAGATTCTTCTGAGGAGTTCCCAGTACATTATCCTTTCCCCTGTGTAATTACCTTAACAAGCTCCAGCTGTTTTTATTCTCAGAAGGTTTACTCCGTGATATACAGCTGCCTACCCCCTTCGTAAGTGCAGGTCTTAAATGAGCTTTTTTCTCTGTTCCCTCACAACAATCCAGATTCTTTTGGGGAGTTACCAGTACAGTAACCATACCAGGAAGTACTTAATTTATTAAGCTACTGCTTGTCTTAATCTCAGTGGAGATATTTACTGATAAACAGGTACCTACGCAGCATGTTCATGTCGTTCCTAAATGAACTTTTATCTCTCGCCCCTCACCACAAATCAGATTCTTCTGAGGAGTTCCCAGTACAATATCCTTTCCCCTGTGTAATTACCTTAACAAGCTCCAGCTGTTTTTATTCTCAGAAGGTTTACTCCCTGATATACAGCTGCCTACCCCCTTCGTAAGTGCAGATCCTAAATGAGCTTTTTTCTCTGTTCCCTCACCAGAGATTTTTTCTCTGTTCCCTCACCACAATCCAGATTCTTTTGGGGAGTTACCAGTACAGTAACCATACCAGGAAGTACTTAATTTATTAAGCTACTGCTTTTCTTAATCTCAGTGGAGATATTTACTGATAAACAGCTATGTAGGCAGCATGTACATGTCGTTCCTAAATGAGCTTTTATCTCTCTCCCCTCACCACAAATCAGATTCTTCTGAGGAGTTCCCGGTACATTACCCTTTCCCCTGTGTAATTACCTTAACAAGCTCCAGCTGTTTTTATTCTCAGAAGGTTTACTCCCTGATATACAGCTGCCTACCCCGTTCGTAAGTGCAGGTCCTAAATGAGCTTTTTTCTCTGTTCCCTCACCACAATCCAGATTCTTTTGGGGAGTTTACAGTACAGTAACCATACCAGGAAGTACTTAATTTATTAAGCTACTGCTTTTCTTAATCTCAGTGGAGATATTTACTGATAAACAGCTACCTACGCAGCATGTTCATGTCGTTCCTAAATGAGCTTTTATCTCTCTCCCCTCACGACAAATCAGATTCTTCTGAGGAGTTCCCGGCACATTATCCTTTCCCCTGTGTAATTACCTTAACAAGCGCCAGCTGTTTTTATTCTCAGAAGGTTTACTCCCTGATATACAGCTGCCTATCCCCTTCGTAAGTGCAGGTCCTAAATGAGCTTTTTTCTCTGTTCCCTCACCACAATCCAGATTCTTTTGGGGAGTTACCAGTACAGTAACCATACCAGGAAGTACTTAATTTATTAAGCTACTGCTTTTCTTAATCTCAGTGGAGATATTTACTGATAAACAGCTACCTACGCAGCATGTTCATGTCGTTCCTAAATGAGCTTTTATCTCTCTCCACTCACCACAAATCAGATTCTTCTGAGGAGTTCCCAGTACATTATCCTGTACCCTGTGTAATTACCTTAACAAGCTCCAGCTGTTTTTATTCTCAGAAGGTTTACTCCCTGATATACAGCTGCCTACCCCCTTCGTAAGTGCAGGTCCTAATGAGCTTTTTTCTCTGTTCCCTCACCACAATCCAGATTGTTTTGGGGAGTTCCCAGTACAGGAACCATACCAGGAAGTACTTAATTTATTAAGCTACTGCTTTTCTTAATCTCAGTGGAGATATTTACTGATAAACAGCTACGTACGCAGCATGTTCAAGTCGTTCCTAAATGAGCTTTTATCTCTCTCCCCTCACCACAAATCAGATTCTTCTGAGGAGTTCCCAGTACATGATCCTTTCCCTTGTGTAATTACCTTAACAAGCTCCAGCTGTTTTTATTCTCAGAAGGTTTACACCCTGATATACAGCTGGCTACCCCCTTCGAAAGTGCAGGTCCTAAATGAGCTTTTTTCTCTGTTCCCTCACCACAATCCAGATTCTTTTGGGTAGTTACCAGTACAGTAACCATACCAGGAAGTACTTAATTTATTAAGCTAGTGCTTTTCTTAATCTCAGTGGAGATATTTACTGATAAACAGCTACCTACGCAGCATGTTCATGTCGTTCCTAAATGAGCTTTTATCTCTCTCCCCTCACCACAAATCAGATTCTTCTGAGGAGTTCCCAGTACATTATCCTTTCCCCTGTGTAATTACCTTAACAAGCTCCACCTGTTTTTATTCTCAGAAGGTTTACTCCTTGATATACATCTGCCTACCCCCTTCGTAAGTGCAGGTCCTAAATGAGCTTTTTTCTCTGTTCCCTCACCATAATCCAGATTCTTTTGGGGAGTTACCAGTACAGTAACCATACCAGGAAGTACTTAATTTATTAAGCTACTGCTTTTCTTAATCTAAGTGGAGATATTTACTGATAAACAGCTAGGTACGCAGCATGTTCATGTCGTTCCTAAATGAGCTTTTATCTCTCGCCCCTCACCACAAATCAGATTCTTCTGAGGAATTCCCAGTACAATATCTTTTCCCCTGTGTAATTACCTTAACAAGCTCCAGCTATTTTTATTCTCAGAAGGTTTACTCCCTGTTATACAGCGTCTTACCCCGTTCGTAAGTGCAGGTCCTAAATGAGCTTTTTTCTCTGTTCCCTCACCAAAATCCAGATTGTTTTGGGGAGTTACCAGTACAGAAACCATACCAGGAAGTCCTTAATTTATTAAGCTACTGCTTTTCTTAATTTCAGTGGAGATATTTACTGATAAACAGCTACCTACGCAGCAAGTTCATGTCGTTCCTAAATGAGCTTTTATCTCTCTCCCCTCACCAGAAATCAGATTCTTCTGAGGAGTTCCCAGTACATTACCCTTTCCCCTGTGTAATTACCTTAACAAGCCCCAGCTGTTTTTATTCTCAGAAGGTTTACTCCCTGATATACAGCTGCCTACTCCCTTCGTAAGTGCAGGTCCTAAATGAGCTTTTTTCTCTGTTCCCTCACCACAATCCAGATTGTTTTGGGGAGTTACCAGTACAGTAACCATACCAGGAAGTACTTAATTTATTAAGCTACTGCTTTTCTTAATCTCAGTGGAGATATTTACTGATAAATAGCTACGTATGCAGCATGTTCATGTCGTTCCTAAATGAGCTCTTATCTCTCTCCCCTCACCACAAATCAGATTCTTCTGAGGAGTTCCCAGTACATTATCCTTTCCCCTGTGTAATTACCTTAACAAGCTCCAGCTGTTTTTATTCTCAGAAGGTTACTCCCTGATATACAGCTGCCTACCCCCTTCGTAAGTGCAGGTCCTAAATGAGCTTTTTTCTCTGTTCCCTCACCACAATCCAGATTCTTTTGGGGAGTTACCAGTACAGTAACCATACCAGGAAGTACTTAATTTATTAAGCTACCCCTTTTCTTAATCTCAGTGGAGATATTTACTGATAAACAGCTACCTACGCAGCATGTTCATGTCGTTCCTAAATGAGCTTTTATCTCTCTCCCCTCACCACAAATCAGATTCTTCTGAGGAGTTCCCAGTACATTATCCTTTCTCCTGTGTAATTACCTTAAGAACCTCCAGCTGTTTTTATTCTCAGAAGGTTTACTCCCTGATATACAGCTGCCTGCCCCTTCGAAAGTGCAGGTCCTAAATGAGCTTTTTTCTCTGTTCTCTCACCACATTCCAGATTCTTTGGGGAGTTACCAGTACAGTAACCATACCAGGAAGTACTTAATTTATTAAGCTACTGCTTTTCTTAATCTCAGTGGAGATATTTACTGATAAACAGCTACGTACGCAGCATGTTCATGTCGTTCCTAAATGAGCTTTAATCTCTCTCTCCTCACATCAAATCAGATTCTTTTGAGGAGTTCCCAGTACATTATCCTTTCCCCTGTGTAATTACCTTAACAAGCTCCAGCTGTTTTTATTCTCAGAAGGTTTACTCCCTGATATACAGCTGCCTACCCCCTTCGTAAGTGCAGGTCCTAAATGAGCTTTTTTCTCTGTTCCCTCACCACAATCCAGATTCTTTTGTGGAGTGACCAGTACAGTAACCATACCAGGAAGTACTTAATTTATTAACCTACTGCTTTTCTTAATCTCAGTGGAGATATTTACTGATAAACAGCTACCTACGCAGCATGTTCATGTCGTTCCTAAATGAGCTTTTATCTCTCTCCCCTCACCACAAATCAGATTCTTCTGAGGAGTTCCCAGTACATTATCCTTTCCCCTGTGTAATTAACTTAACAAGCTCCAGCTGTTTTTATTCTCAGAAGGTTTACTCCCTGATATACAGCTGCCTACCCCCTTCGTAAGTGCAGGTCCTAAATGAGCTTTTTCTCTGTTCCCTCACCACAATCCAGATTCTTTTAGGGGAGTTTCCAGTACAGTAACCATACCAGGAAGTACTTAATTTATTAAGCTACTGCTTTTCTTAATCTCAGTGGAGATATTTACTGATAAACAGCTACCTAAGCAGCATGTTCATGTCGTTCCTAAATGAGCTTTTATCTCTCTCCCCTCACCACAAATCAGATTCTTCTGAGGAGTTGTCAGTACACTATCCTTTCCCCTGCGTAATTACCTTAACAAGCTCCAGGTGTTTTTATTCTCAGAAGGTTTACTCCCTGGTATACAGCTGCCTACCCCCTTCGTATGTGTAGGCCCTAAATGAGCTTTTTTCTCTGTTCCCTCACCACAACCCAGATTCTTTTGTGGAGTGACCAGTATAGTAACCATACCAGGAAGTACTTAATTTATTAAGCTACTGCTTTTCTTAATCTCAGTGGAGATATTTACTGATAAACAGCTACCAACGCAGCATGTTCATGTCATTCCTAAATGAGCTTTTATCTCTCTCCCCTCACCACAAATCAGATTCTTCTGAGGAGTTCCCAGTACATTATCCTTTCCCCTGTGTAATTACCTTAACAAGCTCCAGCTGTTTTTATTCTCAGAAGGTTTCCTCCCTGATATACAGCTGCCTACCCCCTTCGTAAGTGCAGGTCCTAAATGAGCTTTTTTCTCTGTTCCCTCACCACAATCCAGATTCTTTTGGGGAGTTACCAGTACAGTAACCATACCAGGAAGTACTTAATTTATTAAGCTACTGCTTTTCTTAATATCAGTGGAGATATTTACTGATAAACAGCTACCTACGCAGCATGTTCATATCGTTCCTAAATGAGCTTTTCTCACTCTCCCCTCACCACAAATCAGATTCTTCTTAGGAGTTCCCAGTACATTATCCTTTCCCCTGTGTAATTACCTTAACAAGCTCCAGCTGTTTTTATTCTCAGAAGGTTTACTCCCTGATATACAGCTGCCTACCCCCTTCGTAAGTGCAGGTCCTAAATGAGCTTTTTTCTCTATTCCCTCACCACAATCCAGATTCTTTTGTGGAGTGACCAGTACAGTAACTATACCAGGAAGTATTAATTTATTAAGCTACTGCTTTTCTTAATCTCAGTGGAGATATTTACTGATAAACAGCTACCTACGCAGCACGTTCATGTCGTTCTTAAATGAGCTATTATCTCTCTCCCCTCACCAAAAATCAGATTCTTCTGAGGAGTTCCCAGTACATTATCCTTTCCCCTGTGTAATTACCTTAACAAGCTCCAGCTGTTTTTATTCTCAGAAGGTTTACTCCCTGATATACAGCTGCCTAACCCCTTCGTAAGTGCAGGTCCTAAATGAGCTTTTTTCTCTGTTCCCTCACCACAATCCAGATTCTGTTGGGGAGTTACCAGTACAGTAACCATACCAGGAAGTACTTAATTTATTAAGCTACTGCTTTTCTTAATCTCAGTGGAGATATTTACTGATAAACAGCTACCTACGCAGCATGTTCATGTCGTTCCTAAATGAGCTTTTATCTCTCTCCCCTTACCACAAATCAGATTCTTCTGAGGATTTCCCAGTACATTATCCTTTCCCCTGTGTAATTACCTTAACAAGCTCCAGCTGTTTTTATTCTCAGAAGGTTTACTCCCTGATATACAGCTGGCTACCCCCTTCGAAAGTGCCGGTCCTAAATGAGCTTTTTTCTCTGTTCCCTCACCACAATCCAGATTCTTTGGGGAGTTACCAGTACAGTAACCATACCAGGAAGTACTTAATTTATTAAGCTACTGCTTTTCTTAAACTCAGTGGAGATATTTACTGATAAACAGCTACGTACGCAGCATGTTCATGTCGTTCCTAAATGAGCTTTTATCTCTCTCCCCACACCACAAATCAGATTTTTCTGAGGAGTTCCCAGTACATTATCCTTTCCCCTGTGTAATTACCTTAACAAGCTCCAGCTGTTTTTATTCTCAGAAGGTTTACTCCCTGATATACAGCTGCCTACCCCCTTCGTAAGTGCAGGTCCTAAATGAGCTTTTTTCTCTGTTGCCAAACCACAATCCAGATTCTTTTGGGGAGTTACCAGTACAGTAACCATACCAGGAAGTACTAAATTTATTAAGCTACTGCTTTTCTTAATCTCAGTGGAGATATTTACTGATAAACTGCTACCTACACAGCATGTTCATGTCGTTCTTAAATGAGCTTTTATCTCTCTCCCCTCACAACAAATCAGATTCTTCTGAATTGTTCCCAGTACATTATCCTTTCCCCTCTGTAATTACCTTTACAAGCTCCAGCTGTTTTTATTCTCAGAAGGTTTACTCCCTGATATACAGCTGCCTACTCCCTTCGTAAGTGCAGGTCCTAAATGAGCCTTTTTCTCTGTTCCCTCACCACAATCCAGATTCTTTTGGGGAGTTACAAGTACAGTAACCATACCAGGAAGTACTTAATTTATTAAGCTACTGCTTTTCTTAATCTCAGTGGAGATATTTACTGATAAACAGCTACGTACGCAGCATGTTCATGTCGTTCCTAAATGAGCTTTTATCTCTCTCCCCTTACCACAAATCAGATTCTTCTGAGGAGTTCCCAGTACATTATCCTTTCCCCTGTGTAATTACCTTAACAAGCTCCAGCTGTTTTTATTCTCAGAAGGTTTACTCCCTGATATAGAGCTGGCTACTCCCTTCGAAAGTGCAGATCCTAAATGAGCTTTTTTCTCTGTTCCCTCACCACAATCCAGATTCTTTGGGGAGTTACCAGTACAGTAACCATACCAGGAAGTACTTAATTTATTAAGCTACTGCTTTTCTTAAACTCAGTGGAGATATTTACTGATAAACAGCTACCTACGCAGCATGTTCATGTCGTTCCTAAATGAGCTTTTATCTCTCTCCCCACACCACAAATCAGATTCTTCTGAGGAGTTCCCAGTACATTATCCTTTCCCCTGTGTAATTACCTTAACAAGCTCCAGCTGTTTTTATTCTCAGAAGGTTTACTCCCTGATATACAGCTGCCTACCCCCTTCGTAAGTGCAGGTCCTAAATGAGCTTTTTTCTCTGTTCCCAAACCAAAATCCAGATTCTTTTGGGGAGTTACCAGTACAGTAACCATACCAGGAAGTACTTAATTTATTAAGCTACTGCTTTTCTTAATCTCAGTGGAGATATTTACTGATAAACAGCTACCTACGCAGCATGTTCATGTCCTTCCTAAATGAGCGTTTATCTCTCTCCCCTCACCACAAATCAGATTCTTCTGAGGAGTTGACAGTACACTATCCTTTCCCCTGCGTAATTACCTTAACAAGCTCCAGCTGTTTTTATTCTCAGAAGGTTTACTCCCTGGTATACAGCTGCCTACCCCCTTCGTAAGTGTAGGTCCTAAATGAGCTTTTTTCTCTGTTCCCTCACCACAATCCAGATTCTTTTGTGGAGTAACCAGTACGGTAACCATACCAGGAAGTACTTAATTTATTAAGCTACTGCTTTTCTTAATCTCAGTGGAGATATTTACTGATAAACAGCTACCTACGCAGCATGTTCATGTCGTTCCTAAATGAGCTTTTATCTCTCTCCCCTCACCACAAATCAGATTCTTCTGAAGAGTTCCCAGTACATTATCCTTTCCCCTGTGTAATTACCTTAACAAGCTCCAGCTGTTTTTATTCTCAGAAGGTTTCCTCCCTGATATACAGCTGCCTACTCCCTTCGTAAGTGCAGGTCCTAAATGAGCTTTTTTCTCTGTTACCTCACCACAATCTAGATTCTTTTGGGGAATTACCAGTACAGTAACCATACCAGGAAGTACTTAATTTATTAAGCTACTGCTTTTCTTAATCTCTGTGGAGATATTTACTGATAAACAGCTACGTACACAGCATGTTCCTGTCGTTCCTAAATGAGCTTTTATCTCTCTCCCCTCACCACAAATCAGATTCTTCTGAGGAGTTCCCAGTACATTATCCTTTCCCCTGTGTAATTACCTTAACAAGCTCTAGCTGTTTTTATTCTCAGAAGGTTTACTCCCTGATATACAGCTGCCTACCCCCTTCGTTAGTGCAGGTCCTAAATGAGCTTTTTTCTCTGTTCCCAAACCACAATCCAGATTCTTTTGGGGAGTTACCAGTACAGTAACCATACCAGGAAGTACTTAATTTATTAAGCTACTGCTTTTCTTAATCTCAGTGGAGATATTTACTGATCAACAGCTACCTACGCAGCATGTTCATGTCGTTCCTAAATGAGCTTTTATCTCTCTCCCCTCACCAGAAATCAGATTCTTCTGAGGAGTTCCAGGTACATTATCCTTTCCCCTGTGTAATTACCTTAACAAGCTCCAGCTGTTTTTATTCTCAGAACGTTTACTCCCTGATATACAGCTGCCTACCCCCTTCGTAAGTTCAGGTCCTAAATGAGCTTTTTCTCTGTTCCCTCACCACAATCCAGATTCTTTTCTGGAGTTACCAGTACAGTAACCATACCAGGAAGTACTTAATTTATTAAGCTACTGCTTTTCTTAATCTCAGTGGAGATATTTACTGATAAACAGCTACCTACGCAGCATGTTCATGTCGTTCCTAAATGAGCTTTTATCTCTCTCCCCCTCAACACAAATCAGATTCTTCTGAGGAGTGGCCAGTACACTATCCTTTCCCCTGCGTAATTACCTTAACAAGCTCTAGCTGTTTTTTTTCTCAGAAGGTTTACTCCCTGGTATACAGCTGCCTACCCCCTTCGTAAGTGTAGGTCCTAAATGAGCTTTTTTCTCTGTTCCCTCACCACAATCCAGATTCTTTTGTGGAGTAACCAGTACGGTAACCATACCAGGAAGTACTTAATTTATTAAGCTACTGCTTTTCTTAATCTCAGTGGAGATATTTACTGATAAACAGCTACCTACGCAGCATGTTCATGTCGTTCCTAAATGAGCTTTTATCTCTCTCCCCTCACCACAAATCAGATTCTTCTGAGGAGTTCCCAGTACATTATCCTTTCCCCTGTGTAATTACCTTAACAAGCTCCAGCTGTTTTTATTCTCAGAAGGTTTCCTCCCTGATATACAGCTGCCTACTCCCTTCGTAAGTGCAGGTCCTAAATGAGCTTTTTTCTCTGTTCCCTCACCACAATCCAGATTCTTTTGGGGAGTTACCAGTACAGTAACCATACCAGGAAGTACTTAATTTATTAAGCTACTGCTTTTCTTAATCTCTGTGGAGATATTTACTGATAAACAGCTACGTACACAGCATGTTCCTGTCGTTCCTAAATGAGCTTTTATCTCTCTCCCCTCACCACAAATCAGATTCTTCTGAGGAGTTCCCAGTACATTATCCTTTCCCCTGTGTAATTACCTTAACAAGCTCCAGCTGTTTTTATTCTCAGAAGGTTTACTCCGTGATATACAGCTGCCTACCCCCTTCGAAAGTGCAGGTCCTAATGAGCTTTTTTCTCTGTTCCCTCACCACAATCCAGATTCTTTTGGGGAGTTACCAGTACAGTAACCATACCAGGAAGTACTTAATTTATTAAGCTACTGCTTTTCTTAATCTCAGTGGAGATATTTACTGATAAACAGCTACCTACCCAGCATGTTCATGTCGTTCCTAAATGAGCTTTTATCTCTCTCCCCACACCTCAAATCAGATTCTTCTGAGGAGTTGCCAGTACACTATCCTTTCCCCTGCGTAATTACCTTAACAAGCTCCAGCTGTTTTTATTCTCAGAAGGTTTACTCCCTGATATACAGCTGCCTACCCCCTTCGTAAGTGTAGGTCCTAAATGAGCTTTTTTCTCTGTTCCCTCACCACAATCCAGATTCTTTTGTGGAGTGACCAGTACAGTAACCATACCAGGAAGTATTTAATTTATTAAGCTACTGGTTTTCTTAATCTCAGTGGAGATATTTACTGATAAACAGCTACCTACGCAGCATGTTCATGTCGTTCCTAAATGAGCTTTTATCTCTCTCCCCTCACCACAAATCAGATTCTTCTGAGGTGTTGCCAGTACATTATCCTTTCCCCTGTGTAATTACCTTAACAAGCTCCAGCTGTTTTTATTCTCAGAAGGTTTACTCACTGGTATACAGCTGCCTACCCCCTTCGTAAGTGTAGGTCCTAAATGAGCTTTTTTCTCTGTTCCCTCACCACAATCCAGATTCTTTTGTGGAGTGACCAGTACAGTAACCATACCAGGAAGTACTTAATTTATTAAGCTACTGCTTTTCTTAATCTCAGTGGTATATTTACTGATAAACAGCTACCTACGCAGCATGTTCATGTCGTTCCTAAATGAGCTTTTATCTCTCTCCCCTCACCACAAATCAGATTCTTCTGAATTGTTCCCAGTACATTATCCTTTCGCCTGTGTAATTACCTTAACAAGCTCCAGCTGTTTTTATTCTCAGAAGGTTTACTCCCGGATATACAGCTGCCTACCCCCTTCGTAAGTGCAGGTCCTAAATGAGCTTTTTTCTCTGTTCCCTCACCACCATCCAGATTCTTTTGGGGAGTTACCAGTACAGTAACAATACCAGGAAGTACTTAATTTATTAAGCTACTGCTTTTCTTAATCTCAGTAGAGATATTTACTGATAAACAGCTACGTATGCAGCATGTTCATGTCGTTCTTAAATGAGCTTTTATCTCTCTCCCCTCACCACAAATCAGATTCTTCTGAGGAGTTCCCAGTACATTATCCTTTCCCCTGTGTATTTACCTTAACAAGCTCCAGCTGTTTTTATTCTCAGAAGGTTTACTCCCTGATATACAGCTGCCTACCCCCTTCGTAAGTGCAGGTCCTAAATGAGCTTTTTTCTCTGTTCCCTCACCACAATCCAGATTCTTTTCTGGGAGTTACCAGTACAGTAACCATACCAGGAAGTACTTAATTTATTAAGCTACTGCTTTTCTTATTCTCAGTGGAGATATTTACTGATAAACAGCTACCTACGCAGCATGTTCATTTCGTTCCTAAATGAGCTTTTATCTCTCTCCCCTCACCACAAATCAGATTCTTCTGAGGAGGTGCCAGTACATTTTCCTTTCCCGTGTGTAATTACCTTAACAAGCTCCAGCTGTTTTTATTCTCAGAAGGTCTACTCCCTGATATACAGCTGCCTACCCTCTTCATAAGTGTAGGTCCTAAATGAGCTTTTTTCTCTGTTCCCTCACCACAATCCAGATTGTTTTGTGGAGTGACCATTACAGTAACCATACCAGGAAGTACTTAATTTATTAAGCTACTGCTTTTCTTAATCTCAGTGGAGATATTTACTGATAAACATCTACCTACGCAGCATGTTCATGTCGTTCCTAAATGAGCTTTAATCTCTCTCCCCTCACCACGAATCAGATTCTTCTGAGGAGTTCCCAGTACATTATCCTTTCCCCTGTGTAATTACCTTAACAAGCTCCAGCTGTTTTTATTCTCAGAAGGTTTACTCCCTGATATACAGCTGCCTACCCCCCTTCGTAAGTGCAGGTCCTAAATGAGCTTTTTTCTCTGTTCCCTCACCACAATCCAGATTCTTTTGTGGAGTGACCAGTACAGTAACTATACCAGGAAGTACTTAATTTATTAAGCTACTGCTTTTCTTAATCTCAGTGTAGTTATTTACTGATAAAGAGCTACCTACGCAGCATGTTCATGTCGTTCCTAAATGAGCTTTTATCTCTCTCCCCTCACCACAAATCAGATTCTTCTGAGGAGTTCCCAGTACATTATCCTTTCCCCTGTGTAATTAACTTAACAAGCTCCAGCTGTTTCTATTCTCAGAAGGTTTACTCCCTGATATACAGCTGCCTACCCCCTTCGTAAGTGCAGGTCCTAAATGAGCTTTTTCTCTGTTCCCTCACCACAATCCAGATTCTTTTAGGGGAGTTTCCAGTACAGTAACCATACCAGGAAGTACTTAATTTATTAAGCTACTGCTTTTCTTAATCTCAGTGGAGATATTTACTGATAAACAGCTACCTACCCAGCATGTTCATGTCGTTCCTAAATGAGCTTTTATCTCTCTCCCCACACCACAAATCAGATTCTTCTGAGGAGTTGCCAGTACACTATCCTTTCCCCTGCGTAATTACCTTAACAAGCTCCAGGTGTTTTTATTCTCAGAAGGTTACTCCCTGGTATACAGCTGCCTACCCCCTTCGTATGTGTAGGCCCTAAATGAGCTTTTTTCTCTGTTCCCTCACCACAATCCAGATTCTTTTGTGGAGTGACCAGTATAGTAACCATACCCGGAAGTACTTAATTTATTAAGCTACTGCTTTTCTTAATCTCAGTGGAGATATTTACTGATAAACAGCTACCTACCCAGCATGTTCATGTCGTTCCTAAATGAGCTTTTATCTCTCTCCCCACACCACAAATCAGATTCTTCTGAGGAGTTCCCAGTACATTATCCTTTCCCCTGTGTAATTACCTTAACAAGCTCCAGCTGTTTTTATTCTCAGAAGGTTTCCTCCCTGATATACAGCTGCCTACCCCTTCGTAAGTGCAGGTCCTAAATGAGCTTTTTCTCTGTTCCCTCACCACAATCAGATTCTTTTGGGGAGTTACCAGTACAGTAACCATACCAGGAAGTACTTAATTTATTAAGCTACTGCTTTTCTTAATCTCAGTGGAGATATTTACTGATAAACAGCTACCTACGCAGCATGTTCATGTCGTTCCTAAATGAGCTTTTATCTCTCTCCCTCACCACAAATCACATTCTTCTGAATTGTTCCCAGTACATTATCCTTTCCCCTGTGTAATTACCTTAACAAGCTCCAGCTGTTTTTATTCTCAGAACGTTTACTCCCTGATATACAGCTGCCTACCCGCTTCGTAAGTGCAGGTCCTAAATGAGCTTTTTTCTCTGTTCCCTCACCACAATCCAGATTCTTTTGTGGAGTGACCAGTACAGTAACTTTACCAGGAAGTACTTAATTTATTAAGCTACTGCTTTCTTAATCTCAGTGGAGAAATTTACTGATAAACAGCTACGTACGCAGCATGTTCATGTCGTTCCTAAATGAGCTTATATCTCTCTCGCCTCACCACAAATCAGATTCTTCTGAGGAGTTCCCAGTACATTATCCTTTCCCCTGTGTAATTACCTTAACAAGCTCCAGCTGTTTTTATTCTCAGAAGGTTTACTCCCTGATATACAGCTGCCTACCACCTTCGTAAGTGCAGATCCTAAATGAGTTTTTTCTCTGTTCCCTCACCACAATCCAGATTCTTTTGGGGAGTTACCAGTACAGTAACAATACCAGGAAGTACTTAATTTATTAAGCTACTGCTTTTCTTAATCTCAGTGGAGATATTTACTGATAAACAGCTACGTACGCAGCATGTTCATGTCGTTCTTAAATGAGCTTTTATCTCTCTCCCCTCACCACAATCAGATTCTTCTGAGGAGTTCCCAGTACATTATCCTTTCCCCTGTGTAATTACCTTAACAAGCTCCAGCTATTTTTATTCTCAGAAGGTTTACTCCCTGATATACTGCTGCCTACCCCCTTCGTAAGTGTAGGTCTTAAATGCGCTTTTTTCTCTGTTCCCTCACCACAATCCAGATTCTTTTGGGGAGTTACCAGTACAGTAACCATACCAGGAAGTACTTAAATTATTAAGCTACTGCTTTTCTTAATCTCAGTGGAGATATTTACTGATAAACAGCTACCTGCGCAGCATGTTCATGTCGTTCCAAAATGAGCTTTTATCTCTCTCCCCTCACCACTAATCAGATTCTTCTGAGGAGTTCCCAGTACATTATCCTTTCCCCTGTGTAATTACCTTAACAAGCTCCAGCTCTTTTTATTCTCAGAAGGTTTACTCCCTGATATACAGCTGCCTACCCCCTTCGTAAGTGCAGGTCCTAAATGAGCTTTTTTCTCTGTTCCCTCACCACAATCCAGAATCTTTTGGGGAGTTACCAGTACAGTAACCATACCAGGAAGTCCTTAATTTATTAAGCTACTGCTTTTCTTAATCTCAGTGGAGATATTTACTGATAAACAGCTACCTACGCAGCATGTTCATGTCGTTCCTATATGAGCTTTTATCTCTCTCCCCTCACCACAAATCAGATTCTTCTGAGGAGTTCCCTGTACTTTATAATTTCCCCTGTGTAATTACCTTAACAAGCTCCAGCTGTTTTTAGTCTCAGAAGGTTTACTCCTGATATACAGCTGCCTACCGCCTTCGTAAGTGCAGGTCCTAAATGAGATTTTTTCTCTGTTCCCTCACCACAATCCAGATTCTTTTTGGGAGTTACCAGTACAGTAACCATACCAGGAAGTACTTAATTTATTAAGCTACTGCTTTTCTTATTCTCAGTGGAGATATTTACTGATAAACAGCTACCTACGCAGCATGTTCATTTCGTTCCTAATGAGCTTTTATCTCTCTCCCCTCACCACAAATCAGATTCTTCTGAGGAGGTCCCAGTACATTATCCTTTCCCCTGTGTAATTACCTTAACAAGCTCCAGCTGTTTTTAGTCTCAGAAGGTTTACTCCCTGATATACAGCTGCCTACCGCCTTCGTAAGTGCAGGTCCTAAATGAGATTTTTTCTCTGTTCCCTCACCACAATCCAGATTCTTTTTGGGAGTTACCAGTACAGTAACCATACCAGGAAGTACTTAATTTATTAAGCTACTGCTTTTCTTATTCTCAGTGGAGATATTTACTGATAAACAGCTACCTACGCAGCATGTTCATTTCGTTCCTAATGAGCTTTTATCTCTCTCCCCTCACCACAAATCAGATTCTTCTGAGGAGGTCCCAGTACATTATCCTTTCCCCTGTGTAATTACCTTAACAAGCTCCAGCTGTTTTTATTCTCAGAAGGTTTACTCCCTGATATACAGCTGCCTACCCTCTTCATAAGTGTAGGTCCTAAATGAGCATTTTTCTCTGTTCCCTCACCACAATCCAGATTCTTTTGTGGAGTGACCATTACAGTAACCATACCAGGAAGTACTTAATTTATTAAGCTACTGCTTTTCTTAATCTCAGTGGAGGATATTTACTGATAAACATCTACCTACGCAGCATGTTCATGTCGTTCCTAAATGAGCTTTAATCTCTCTCCCCTCACCACGAATCAGATTCTTCTGAGGAGTTCCCAGTACATTATCCTTTCCCCTGTGTAATTACCTTAACAAGCTCCAGCTGTTTTTATTCTCAGAAGGTTTACTCCCTGATATACAGCTGCCTACCCCCTTCGTAAGTGCAGGTCCTAAATGAGCTTTTTCTCTGTTCCCTCACCACAATCCAGATTCTTTTCTGGGAGTTTCCAGTACAGTAACCATACCAGGAAGTACTTAATTTATTAAGCTACTGCTTTTCTTAATCTCAGTGGAGATATTTACTGATAAACAGCTACCCACGCAGCATGTTCATGTCGTTCCTAAATGAGCTTTTATCTCTCTCCCCACACCACAAATCAGATTCTTCTGAGGAGTTGCCAGTACACTATCCTTTCCCCTGCGTAATTACCTTAACAAGCTCCAGGTGTTTTTATTCTCAGAAGGTTTACTCCCTGGTATACAGCTGCGTACCCCCTTCGTATGTGTAGGCCCTAATGAGCTTTTTTCTCTGTTCCTCACCACAATCCAGATTCTTTAGTGGAGTGACCAGTATAGTAACCATACCAGGAAGTACTTAATTTATTAAGCTACTGCTTTTCTTAATCTCAGTGGAGATATTTACTGATAAACAGCTACCTACGCAGCATTTTCATGTCGTTCCTAAATGAGCTTTTATCTCTCTCCCCTCACCACAATCAGATTCTTCTGAGGAGTTCCCAGTACATTATCCTTTCCCCTGTGTAATTACCTTAATAAGCTCAAGCTGTTTTTATTCTCAGAAGGTTTCCTCCCTGATATACAGCTGCCTACCCCCTTCATAAGTGCAGGTCCTAAATGAGCTTTTTCTCTGTTCCCTCACCACAATCCAGATTCTTTTGGGGAGTTACCAGTACAGTAACCATACCAGGAAGTACTTAATTTATTAAGCTACTGCTTTTCTTGATCTCAGTGGAGATATTTACTGATAAACAGCTACCTACACAGAATGTTCATATCGTTCTTAAATGAGCTTTTATCACTCTCCCCTCACCACAAATCAGATTCTTCTGAGGAGTTCCAGTACATTATCCTTTCCCCTGTGTAATTACCTTAACAAGCTCCAGGTGTTTTTATTCTCAGAAGGTTTACTCCCTGATATACAGCTGCCTACCCCCTTCGTAAATGCAGGTCCTAAATGAGCTTTTTCTCTGTTCCCTCACCACAATCCAGATTCTTTTGGGGAGTTACCAGTACAGTAACCATAACAGGAAGTACTTAATTTATTAAGCTACTGCTTTTCTTAATCTCAGTGGAGATATTTACTGATAAACAGCTACCTATGCAGCATGTTCATGTCGTTCCTAAATGAGCTTTTATCTCTCTCCCCTCACCAGAAATCAGATTCTTCTGAATTTTTCCCAGTTCATTATCCTTTCCCCTGTGTAATTACCTTAACAAGCTCCAGCTGTTTTTATTCTCAGAAGGTTTACTCCCTGATATACAGCTGCCTACCCCCTTCGGAAGTGCAGGTCCTGAATGAGCTTTTTTCTCTGTTCCCTCACCAAAATCCAGATTCTTTTGGGGAGTTACCAGTACAGTAACCATACCAGGAAGTACTTAATTTATTAAGCTACTGCTTTTCTTAATCTCAGTGGAGATATTTACTGATAAACAGCTACCTGCGCAGCATGTTCATATCGTTCCTAAATGAGCTTTTCTCACTCTCCCCTCACCACAAATCAGATTCTTCTTAGGAGTTTCCAGTACATTATCCTTTCCCCTGTGTAATTACCTTAACAAGCTCCAGCTGTTTTTATTCTCAGAAGGTTTACTCCCTGATATACAGCTGCCTACCCCCTTCGTAAGTGCAGGTCCTAAATGAGCTTTTTTCTCTATTCCCTCACCACAATCCAGATTCTTTTGTGGAGTGACCAGTACAGTAACTATACCAGGAAGTACTTAATTTATTAAGCTACTGCTTTTCTTAATCTCAGTGGAGATATTTACTGATAAACAGCTACGTACGCAGCACGTTCATGTCGTTCTTAATGAGCTATTATCTCTCTCCCCTCACCAAAATCAGATTCTTCTGAGGAGTTCCCAGTACATTATCCTTTCCCCTGTGTAATTACCTTAACAAGCTCCAGCTGTTTTTATTCTCAGAAGGTTTACTCCCTGATATACAGCTGCCTAACCCCTTCGTAAGTGCAGGTCCTAAATGAGCTTTTTTCTCTGTTCCCTCACCACAGTCCAGATTCTTTTGGGGAGTTACCAGTACAGTAACCATACCAGGAAGTACTTAATTTATTAAGCTACTGCTTTTCTTATTCTCAGTGGAGATATTTACTGATAAACAGCTACCTACGCAGCATGTTCATTTCGTTCCTAATGAGCTTTTATCTCTCTCCCTCACCACAAATCAGATTCTTCTGAGGAGGTCCCAGTACATTATCCTTTCCCCTGTGTAATTACCCTTAACAAGCTCCAGGTGTTTTTTATTCTCAGAAGGTTTACTCCCTGATATACAGCTGCCTACCCTCTTCATAAGTGTAGGTCCTAAATGAGCATTTTTCTCTGTTCCTCACCACAATCCAGATTCTTTTGTGGAGTGACCATTACAGTAACCATACCAGGAAGTACTTAATTTATTAAGCTCCTGCTTTTCTTAATCTCAGTGGAGATATTTACTGATAAACATCTACCTACGCAGCATGTTCATGTCGTTCCTAAATGAGCTTTAATCTCTCTCCCCTCACCACGAATCAGATTCTTCTGAGGAGTTCCCAGTACATTATCCTTTCCCCTGTGTAATTACCTTAACAAGCTCCAGCTGTTTTTATTCTCAGAAGGTTTACTCCCTGATATACAGCTGCCTACCCCCTTCGTAAGTGCAGGTCCTAAATGAGCTTTTTTCTCTGTTCCCTCACCACAATCCAGATTCTTTTGTGGAGTGACCAGTACAGTAACTATACCAGGAAGTACTTAATTTATTAAGCTACTGCTTTTCTAAGGCTCAGTGGAGATATTTACTGATAAACAGCTACCTACGCAGCATGTTCATGTCGTTCCTAAATGAGCTTTTATCTCTCACCCCTCACCACAAATCAGATTCTTCTGAGGAGTTCCCAGTACATTATCCTTTCCCCTGTGTAATTAACTTAACAAGCTCCAGCTGTTTCTATTCTCAGAAGGTTTACTCCCTGATATACAGCTGCCTACCCCCTTCGTAAGTGCAGGTCCTAAATGAGCTTTTTCTCTGTTCCCTCACCACAATCCAGATTCTTTTCTGGGAGTTTCCAGTACAGTAACCATACCAGGAAGTACTTAATTTATTAAGCTACTGCTTTTCTTAATCTCAGTGGAGATATTTACTGATAAACAGCTACCCACGCAGCATGTTCATGTCGTTCCTAAATGAGCTTTTATCTCTCTCCCACACCACAAATCAGATTCTTCTGAGGAGTTGCCAGTACACTATCCTTTCCCCTGCGTAATTACCTTAACAAGCTCCAGGTGTTTTTATTCTCAGAAGGTTTACTCCCTGGTATACAGCTGCCTACCCCCTTCGTATGTGTAGGCCCTAAATGAGCTTTTTTCTCTGTTCCCTCACCACAATCCAGATTCTTTTGTGGAGTGACCAGTATAGTAACCATACCAGGAAGTACTTAATTTATTAAGCTACTGCTTTTCTTAATCTCAGTGGAGATATTTACTGATAAACAGCTACCTACGCAGCATTTTCATGTCGTTCCTAAATGAGCTTTTATCTCTCTCCCCTCACCACAAATCAGATTCTTCTGAGGAGTTCCCAGTACATTATCCTTTCCCCTGTGTAATTACCTTAATAAGCTCAAGCTGTTTTTATTCTCAGAAGGTTTCCTCCCTGATATACAGCTGCCTACCCCCTTCATAAGTGCAGGTCCTAAATGAGCTTTTTCTCTGTTCCCTCACCACAATCCAGATTCTTTTGGGGAGTTACCAGTACAGTAACCATACCAGGAAGTACTTAATTTATTAAGCTACTGCTTTTCTTGATCTCAGTGGAGATATTTACTGATAAACAGCTACCTACACAGAATGTTCATATCGTTCTTAATGAGCTTTTATCACTCTCCCCTCACCACAAATCAGATTCTTCTGAGGAGTTCCCAGTACATTATCCTTTCCCCTGTGTAATTACCTTAACAAACTCCAGCTGTTTTTATTCTCAGAAGGTTTACTCCCTGATATACAGCTGCCTACCCCCTTCGTAAATGCAGGTCCTAAATGAGCTTTTTCTCTGTTCCCTCACCACAATCCAGATTCTTTTGGGGAGTTACCAGTACAGTAACCATACCAGGAAGTACTTAATTTATTAAGCTACTGCTTTTCTTAATCTCAGTGGAGATATTTACTGATAAACAGCTACCTATGCAGCATGTTCATGTCGTTCCTAAATGAGCTTTTATCTCTTTCCCCTCACCAGAAATCAGATTCTTCTGAATTTTTCCCAGTTCATTATCCTTTCCCCTGTGTAATTACCTTAACAAGCTCCAGCTGTTTTTATTCTCAGAAGGTTTACTCCCTGATATACAGCTGCCTACCCCCTTCGGAAGTGCAGGTCCTGAATGAGCTTTTTTCTCTGTTCCCTCACCAAAATCCAGATTCTTTTGGGGAGTTACCAGTACAGTAACCATACAGGAAGTACTTAATTTATTAAGCTACTGCTTTTCTTAATCTCAGTGGAGATATTTACTGATAAACAGCTACCTGCGCAGCATGTTCATATCGTTCCTAAATGAGCTTTTCTCACTCTCCCCTCACCACAAATCAGATTCTTCTTAGGAGTTTCAGTACATTATCCTTTCCCCTGTGTAATTACCTTAACAAGCTCCAGCTGTTTTTATTCTCAGAAGGTTTACTCCCTGATATACAGCTGCCTACCCCCTTCGTAAGTGCAGGTCCTAAATGAGCTTTTTTCTCTATTCCCTCACCACAATCCAGATTCTTTTGTGGAGTGACCAGTACAGTAACTATACCAGGAAGTACTTAATTTATTAAGCTACTGCTTTTCTTAATCTCAGTGGAGATATTTACTGATAAACAGC
>NW_025958635.1:0-49150 GCF_023159225.1 Perognathus longimembris pacificus | reverse complement strand
AGTGCGCGCAGGAGCAAAGGTAAACAGCAGACAGACCTGAATCCTTATCTTTACAAGGTCGACCTCAGAACTTTGTTCAGTTTGTCTCGGTGACGGATAATGGAAGGAAGGGCAGGCAACTGGTCGACTTCATTTAAATAAACAAATAAAAAATAAGATAAACTCTCAGGAATAGATAAATAATAACAAAAAAATTGTAAAGTGCAGAAAGTGAGAGCGCGCGAATGCACTCAAGCAAACACAAACAGCACAGCAAGATGCGTTTTTTTTTTTTAAATTGACAAAATAAATCAAAATAAATCAAAAATAAAAATAAGTGTAAAAGGCGAGAGTGCGCGAGCACACAGGAGCAAAGACAAGCAGCGCAGCTTGATGCGTAGTAAAAAAAATAATAAATAAACAACTGGTCGACCTCATTAGAAATAAAAACCCAAAAGATTAGATAGACAAACAAAGAAACACATAAATGTGGAGTGAAGGGCAGTGCGCGCAGGAACAAAGGTGAACAGCAGACAGACCTGATTCCTTATCTTTACAAGGTCGATCCCAGAACTTTGTTCAGTTTGTCTCGGTGACGGATAATGGAAGGAACGGCAGGCAACTGGTCGACTTCATTTAAATAAACAAATAAAAAATAAGATAAACTCTCAGGAATAGATAAATAATAACAAAAAAATTGTAAAGTGGAGAAAGCGAGAGCGCGCGAATGCACTCAAGCAAACACAAACAGCACAGCACGATGGGTATTTTTTTTTAAAATTGTCAAAATAAATCAAAAATAAATCAAAAATAAAAATAAGTGGAAAAAGCGAGAGTGCGCAAGCACACAGGAGCAAAGACAAGCAGCGCAGCTTGATGCATAGTAAAAAAAATAATAAATAGACAACTGGTCGACCTCATTAGAAATAAAAACCCAAAAGATTAGATAGACAAACCAACAAACAAATAAATGTGGAGAGAAGGGCAGTGCGGGCAGTAGCAAAGGTAAACAGCAGACAGACCTGAATCCTTATCTTTACAAGGTCGACCTCAGAACTTTGTTCAGTTTGTCTCGGTGACGGATAATGGAAGGAAGGGCAGGCAACTGGTCGACTTCATTTAAATAAACAAATAAAAATAATATAAACTCTCAGGAATAGATAAATAATAACAAAAAAATTGTAAAGTGGAGAAAGCGAGAGCGCGCGAATGCACTCAAGCAAACACAAACAGCACAGCACGATGCGTATTTTTTTTTAAAATTGACAAAATAAATAAAAAATAAATCAAAAATAAAAATAAGTGGAAAAGGCGAGAGTGCGCGAGCACACAGGCGCAAAGACAAGCAGCGCAGCTTGATGCGTAGTAAAAAAAATAATAAATAGACAACTGGTCCACCTCATTAGAAATAAAAACCCAAAAGATTAGATAAACAAACCAACAAACACATAAATGTGGAGAGAAGGGCAGTGCGGGCAGGAGCAAAGGTAAACAGCAGACAGACCTGAATCCTTATCTTTACAAGGTCGACCTCAGAACTTTGTTCAGTTTTTCTCGGTGACGGATAATGGAAGGAAGGGCAGGCAACTGGTCGACTTCATTTAAATAAACAAATAAAAATAATATAAACTCTCAGGAATAGATAAATAATAACAAAAAAATTGTAAAGTGGAGAAAGCGAGAGCGCGCGAATGCACTCAAGCAAACACAAAGAGCACAGCACGATGCGTATTTTTTTTTAAATTGACAAAATAAATCAAAAATAAATCAAAAATAAAATAAGTGGAAAAGGCGAGTGTGCGCGAGCACACAGGAGCAAAGACAAGCAGCGAAGCTTGATGCGTAGTAAAGAAAATAATAAATAGACAACTGGTCGACCTCATTAGAAAAAAAAAACCAAAAGATTAGATAGACAAACAAACAAACACATAAATGTGGAGAGAAGGGCAGTGCGCTCAGGAGCAAAGGTAAACAGCAGACAGACCTGAATCTTTATCTTTACAAGGTCGACCTCAGAACTTTGTTCAGTTTGTCTCGGTGACGGATAATGGAAGGAAGGGCAGGCAACTGGTCGACTTCATTTAAATAAACAAATAAAAAATAAGATAAACTCTCAGGAATAGATAAATAATAACAAAAAAATTATAAAGTGGAGAAAGCGAGAGCGCGCGAATGCACTCAAGCAAACACAAACAGCACAGCACGATGCTTATTTTTTTTTAAATTGACAAAATAAATCAAAAATAAATCAAAAATAAAAATAAGTGGAAAAGGCGAGAGTGCGCGAGCACACAGGAGCAAAGACAAGCAGCGCAGCTTGACGCGTAGTAAAAAAAAAATAATAAATAGACAACTGGTCGACCTCATTAGAAAAAAAACCCAAAATATTAGATAGACAAACCAACAAACACATAAATGTGGAGAGAAGGGCAGTGCGGGCAGGAGCAAAGGTAAACAGCAGACAGACCTGAATCCTTATCTTTACAAGGTCGACCTCAGAACTTTGTTCAGTTTTTCTCGGTGACGGATAATGGAAGGAAGGGCAGGAAACTGGTCGACTTCATTTAAATAAACAAATAAAAAATAATATAAACTCTCAGGAGTAGATAAATAATAACAAAAAAATTGTAAAGTGGAGAAAGCGAGAGCGCGCGAATGCACTCAGGCAAACACAAACAGCACAGCAGGATGCGTATTTTTTTAAAAATTGACAAAATAAATCAAAAATAAATCAAAAATAAAAATAAGTGGAAAAGGCGAAGTGCGCGAGCACACAGGAGCAAAGACAAGCAGCGCAGCTTCATGCGTAGTAAAAAAAATAATAAATAGACAACTGGTCGACCTCATTAGAAATAAAACCCAAAAGATTAGATAAACAAACCAACAAACACATAAATGTGGAGAGAAGGCAGTGCGGGCAGGAGCAAAGGTAAACAGCAGACAGACCTGAATCCTTATCATTACAAGGTCGACCTCAGAACTTTGTTCAGTTTTTCTCGGTGACGGATAATGGAAGGAAGGGCAGGCAACTGGTCGACTTCATTTAAATAAACAAATAAAAATAATATAAAACTCTCAGGAATAGATAAATAATAACAAAAAAATTGTAAAGTGGAGAAAGCGAGAGCGCGCGAATGCACTCAAGCAAACACAAACAGCACAGCACGATGCGTATTTTTTTAAAAAATTGACAAAATAAATCATAAATAAATCAAAAATAAAATAAGTGGAAAAGGCGAAGTGCGCGAGCACACAGGAGCAAAGACAAGCAGCGCAGCTTGATGCGTAGTAAAAAAAATAATAAATAGACAACTGGTCGACCTCATTAGAAATAAAAACCCAAAAGATTAGATAGACAAACCAACAAACACATAAATGTGGAGAGAAGGGCAGTGCGGGCAGGAGCAAAGGTAAACAGCAGACAGACCTGAATCCTTATCTTTACAAGGTCGACCTCAGAACTTTGTTCAGTTTGTCTCGGTGACGGATAATGGAAGGAAGGGCAGGCAACTGGTCGACTTCATTTAAATAAACAAATGAAAAATAAGATAAACTCTCAGGAATAGATAAATAATAACAAAAAAATTGTAAAGTGGAGAAAGCGAGAGCGCGCGAATGCACTCAAGCAAACACAAACAGCACAGCACGATGCGTATTTTTTAAAATTGACAAAATAAATCAAAAATAAATCAAAAATAAAATAAGTGGAAAACGCGAGTGGTGCGCGAGCACACAGGAGCAAAGACAAGCAGCGAAGCTTGATGCGTAGTAACGAAAATAATAAATAGACAACTGGTCGACCTCATTAGAAAAAAAACCCAAAAGATTAGATAGACAAACAAACAAACACATAAATGTGGAGAGAAGGGCAGTGCGCGCAGGAGCAAAGGTAAACAGCAGACAGACCTGAATGCTTATCTTTACAAGGTCGACCTCAGAACTTTGTTCAGTTTTTCTCGGTGACGGATAATGGAAGGAAGGGCAGGCAACTGGTCGACTTCATTTAAATAAACAAATAAAAAATAATATATACTCTCAGGAATAGATAAATAATAACAAAAAAATTGTAAAGTGGAGAAAGCGAGAGCGCGCGAATGCACTCAAGCAAACACAAACAGCACAGCAGGATGCGTATTTTTTTAAAAAATTGACACAATAAATCAAAAATAAATCAAAAATAAAAATAAGTGGAAAAGGCGAAGTGCGCGAGCACACAGGAGCAAAGACAAGCAGCGCAGCTTGATGCGTAGTAAAAAAAATAATAAATAGACAACTGGTCGACCTCATTAGAAATAAAAACCCAAAAGATTAGATAGACAAACAAACAAACACATAAATGTGGAGAGAAGGGCAGTGAGCGCAGGAGGAAATGTAAACAGCAGACAGACCTGAATCCTTATCTTTACAAGGTCGACCTCAGAACTTTGTTCAGGTTGTGTCGGTGACGGATAATGGAAGGAAGGGCAGGCAACTGGTCGACTTCATTTAAATAAACAAATAAAAAATAAGATAAACTCTCAGGAATAGATAAATGATAACAAAAAAATTGTAAAGTGGAGAAAGCGAGAGCGCGCGAATGCACTCAAGCAAACACAAACAGCACAGCACGATGGGTATTTTTTTAAAAAAATTGACCAAATAAATCAAAAATAAATCAAAAATAAAAATAAGTGGAAAAGGCGAGAGTGCGCGAGCACACAGGAGCAAAGACAAGCAGCGCAGCTTGATGCGTAGTAAAAAAAGTAATAAATAGACAACTGGTCGACCTCATTAGAAATAAAAACCCAAAAGATTGGATAGACAAACAAACAAACACATAAATGTGGAGAGAAGGGCAGTGCGCGCAGGAGCAAAGGTAAACAGCAGACAGACCTGAATCCTTATCTTTACAAGGTCGACCTCAGAACTTTGTTCAGTTTGTCTCGGTGACGGATAATGGAAGGAAGGGCAGGCAACTCGTCGACTTCATTTAAATAAACAAATAAAAAATAAGATAAACTCTCAGGAATAGATAAATAATATCCAAAAAATTGTATAGTGGAGAAAGCGAGAGCGCACGAATGCACTCAAGCAAACACAAACGGCACAGCACGATGCGTATTTTTTTTATATTGACAAAATAAATCAAAAATAAATAAAAAATAACAATAAGTGGAAAAGGCGAGAGTGCGCGAGCACACAGGAGCAAAGACAAGCAGCGCAGCTTGATGCGTAGTAAAAAAAAATAATAAATAGACAACTGGTCGACCTCATTAGAAATAAAAACCCAAAAGATTAGATAGACAAACAAACAAACACATAAATGTGTAGAGAAGGGCAGTGCGCGCAGGAGCAAAGGTAAACAGCAGACAGACCTGAATCCTTATCTTTACAAGGTCGACCTCAGAACTTTGTTCAGTTTGTCTCGGTGACGGATAATGGAAGGAAGGGCAGGCAACTGGTCGACTTCATTTAAATAAACAAATAAAAATTAAGATAAACTCTCAGGAATAGATAAATAATAACAAAAAATTGTAAAGTGCAGAAAGTGAGAGCGCGCGAATGCACTCAAGCAAACACAAACAGCACAGCACGATGCGTTTTTTTTTAAATTGACAAAATAAATCAAAAATAAATCAAAAATAAAAATAAGTGTAAAAGGCGAGAGTGCGCGAGCACACAGGAGCAAAGACAAGCAGCGCAGCTTGATGCGTAGTAAAAAAAATAATAAATAAACAACTGGTCGACCTCATTAGAAATAAAAACCCAAAAGATTAGATAGACAAACAAAGAAACACATAAATGTGGAGTGAAGGGCAGTGCGCGCAGGAACAAAGGTAAACAGCAGACAGACCTGATTCCTTATCTTTACAAGGTCGACCCCAGAACTTTGTTCAGTTTGTCTCGGTGACGGATAATGGAAGGAACGGCAGGCAACTGGTCGACTTCATTTAAATAAACAAATAAAAAATAAGATAAACTCTCAGGAATAGATAAATAATAACAAAAAAATTGTAAAGTGGAGAAAGCGAGAGCGCGCGAATGCACTCAAGCAAACACAAACAGCACACCACGATGGGTATTTTTTTTTAAAATTGACAAAATAAATCAAAAATAAATCAAAAATAAAAATAAGTGGAAAAAGCGAGAGTGCGCAAGCACACAGGAGCAAAGACAAGCAGCGCAGCTTGATGCGTAGTAAAAAAAAATAATAAATAGACAACTGGTCGACCTCATTAGAAATAAAAACCCAAAAGATTAGATAGACAAACCAACAAACAAATAAATGTGGAGAGAAGGGCAGTGCGGGCAGTAGCAAAGGTAAACAGCAGACAGACCTGAATCCTTATCTTTACAAGGTCGACCTCAGAACTTTGTTCAGTTTGTCTCGGTGACGGATAATGGAAGGAAGGGCAGGCAACTGGTCGACTTCATTTAAATAAACAAATAAAAATAATATAAACTCTCAGGAATAGATAAATAATAACAAAAAAATTGTAAAGTGGAGAAAGCGAGAGCGCGCGAATGCACTCAAGCAAACACAAACAGCACAGCACGATGCGTATTTTTTTTTTAAAATTGACAAAATAAATAAAAAATAAATCAAAAATAAAAATAAGTGGAAAAGGCGAGAGTGCGCGAGCACACAGGCGCAAAGACAAGCAGCGGAGCTTGATGCGTAGTAAAAAAAATAAGAAATAGACAACTGGTCGACCTCATTAGAAATAAAAACCCAAAAGATTAGATAAACAAACCAACAAACACATAAATGTGGAGAGAAGGGCAGTGCGGGCAGGAGCAAAGGTAAACAGCAGACAGACCTGAATCCTTATCTTTACAAGGTCGACCTCAGAACTTTGTTCAGTTTTTCTCGGTGACGGATAATGGAAGGAAGGGCAGGCAACTGGTCGACTTCATTTAAATAAACAAATAAAAATAATATAAACTCTCAGGAATAGATAAATAATAACAAAAAAATTGTAAAGTGGAGAAAGCGAGAGCGCGCGAATGCACTCATGCAAACACAAACAGCACAGCACGATGCGTATTTTTTTAAATAGACAAAATAAATTAAAAATAAATCAAAAATAAAAATAAGTGGAAAAGTCGAGTGTGCGCGAGCACACAGGAGCAAAGACAAGCAGCGAAGCTTGATGCGTAGTAAAGAAAATAATAAATAGACAACTGGTCGACCTCATTAGAAAAAAAACCCAAAAGATTAGATAGACAAACAAACAAACACATAAATGTGGAGAGAAGGGCAGTGCGCTCAGGAGCAAAGGTAAACAGCAGACAGACCTGAATCTTTATCTTTACAAGGTCGACCTCAGAACTTTGTTCAGTTTGTCTCGGTGACGGATAATGGAAGGAAGGGCAGGCAACTGGTCGACTTCATTTAAATAAACAAATAAAAAATAAGATAAACTCTCAGGAATAGATAAATAATAACAAAAAAATTGTAAAGTGGAGAAAGCGAGAGCGCGCGAATGCACTCAAGCAAACACAAACAGCACAGCACGATGCTTATTTTTTTTTAAATTGACAAAATAAATCAAAAATAAATCAAAAATAAAAATAAGTGGAAAAGGCGAGAGTGCGCGAGCACACAGGAGCAAAGACAAGCAGCGCAGCTTGACGCGTAGTAAAAAAAAAATAATAAATAGACAACTGGTCGACCTCATTAGAAAAAAAACCCAAAATATTAGATAGACAAACCAACAAACACATAAATGTGGAGAGAAGGGCAGTGCGGGCAGGAGCAAAGGTAAACAGCAGACAGACCTGAATCCTTATCTTTACAAGGTCGATCTCAGAACTTTGTTCAGTTTTTCTCGGTGACGGATAATGGAAGGAAGGGCAGGATACTGGTCGACTTCATTTAAATAAACAAATAAAAAATAATATAAACTCTCAGGAGTAGATAAATAATAACAAAAAAATTGTAAAGTGGAGAAAGCGAGAGCGCGCGAATGCACTCAGGCAAACACAAACAGCACAGCAGGATGCGTATTTTTTTAAAAAATTGACAAAATAAATCAAAAATAAATCAAAAATAAAAATAAGTGGAAAAGGCGAAGTGCGCGAGCACACAGGAGCAAAGACAAGCAGCGCAGCTTCATGCGTAGTAAAAAAAATAATAAATAGACAACTGGTCGACCTCATTAGAAATAAAAACCCAAAAGATTAGATAAACAAACCAACAAACACATAAATGTGGAGAGAAGGGCAGTGCGGGCAGGAGCAAAGGTAAACAGCAGACAGACCTGAATCCTTATCATTACAAGGTCGACCTCAGAACTTTGTTCAGTTTTTCTCGGTGACGGATAATGGAAGGAAGGGCAGGCAACTGGTCGACTTCATTTAAATAAACAAATAAAAGTAATATAAACTCTCAGGAATAGATAAATAATAACAAAAAAATTGTAAAGTGGAGAAAGCGAGAGCGCGCGAATGCACTCAAGCAAACACAAACAGCACAGCACGATGCGTATTTTTTTAAAAAATTGACAAAATAAATCAAAAATAAATCAAAAATAAAAATAAGTGGAAAAGGCGAAGTGCGCGAGCACACAGGAGCAAAGACAAGCAGCGCAGCTTGATGCGTAGTAAAAAAAATAATAAATAGACAACTGGTCGACCTCATTAGAAATAAAAACCCAAAAGATTAGATAGACAAACAAACAAACACATAAATGTGGAGAGAAGGGCAGTGAGCGCAGGAGCAAAGGTACACAGCAGACAGACCTGAATCCTTATCTTTACAAGGTCGACCTCAGAACTTTGTTCAGTTTGTCTCGGTGACGGATAATGGAAGGAAGGGCAGGCAACTGGTCGACTTCATTTAAATAAACAAATGAAAAATAAGATAAACTCTCAGGAATAGTTAAATAATAACAAAAAAATTGTAAAGTGGAGAAAGCGAGAGCGCGCGAATGCACTCAAGCAAACACAAACAGCACAGCACGATGCGTATTTTTTTAAAATTGACAAAATAAATCAAAAATAAATCAAAAATAAAAATAAGTGGAAAACGCGAGTGTGCGCGAGCACACAGGAGCAAAGACAAGCAGCGAAGCTTGATGCGTAGTAACGAAAATAATAAATAGACAACTGGTCGACCTCATTAGAAAAAAAACCCAAAAGATTAGATAGACAAACAAACAAACACATAAATGTGGAGAGAAGGGCAGTGCGCGCAGGAGCAAGGTAAACAGCAGACAGACCTGAATGCTTATCTTTACAAGGTCGACCTCAGAACTTTGTTCAGTTTTTCTCGGTGACGGATAATGGAAGGAAGGGCAGGCAACTGGTCGACTTCATTTAAATAAACAAATAAAAAATAATATATACTCTCAGGAATAGATAAATAATAACAAAAAAATTGTAAAGTGGAGAAAGCGAGAGCGCGCGAATGCACTCAAGCAAACACAAACAGCACAGCAGGATGCGTATTTTTTTAAAAAATTGACACAATAAATCAAAAATAAATCAAAAATAAAAATAAGTGGAAAAGGCGAAGTGCGCGAGCACACAGGAGCAAAGACAAGCAGCGCAGCTTGATGCGTAGTAAAAAAAATAATAAATAGACAACTGGTCGACCTCATTAGAAATAAAAACCCAAAAGATTAGATAGACAAACAAACAAACACATAAATGTGGAGAGAAGGGCAGTGAGCGCAGGAGGAAATGTAAACAGCAGACAGACCTGAATCCTTATCTTTACAAGGTCGACCTCAGAACTTTGTTCAGGTTGTGTCGGTGACGGATAATGGAAGGAAGGGCAGGCAACTGGTCGACTTCATTTAAATAAACAAATAAAAAATAAGATAAACTCTCAGGAATAGATAAATGATAACAAAAAAATTGTAAAGTGGAGAAAGCGAGAGCGCGCGAATGCACTCAAGCAAACACAAACAGCACAGCACGATGGGTATTTTTTTAAAAAAATTGACCAAATAAATCAAAAATAAATCAAAAATAAAAATAAGTGGAAAAGGCGAGAGTGCGCGAGCACACAGGAGCAAAGACAAGCAGCGCAGCTTGATGCGTAGTAAAAAAAGTAATAAATAGACAACTGGTCGACCTCATTAGAAATAAAAACCCAAAAGATTGGATAGACAAACAAACAAACACATAAATGTGGAGAGAAGGGCAGTGCGCGCAGGAGCAAAGGTAAACAGCAGACAGACCTGAATCCTTATCTTTACAAGGTCGACCTCAGAACTTTGTTCAGTTTGTCTCGGTGACGGATAATGGAAGGAAGGGCAGGCAACTGGTCGACTTCATTTAAATAAACAAATAAAAAATAAGATAAACTCTCAGGAATAGATAAATAATATCCAAAAAATTGTATAGTGGAGAAAGCGAGAGCGCACGAATGCACTCAAGCAAACACAAACGGCACAGCACGATGCGTATTTTTTTTATATTGACAAAATAAATCAAAAATAAATAAAAAATAACAATAAGTGGAAAAGGCGAGAGTGCGCGAGCACACAGGAGCAAAGACAAGCAGCGCAGCTTGATGCGTAGTAAAAAAAATAATAAATAGACAACTGGTCGACCTCATTAGAAATAAAAACCCAAAAGATTAGATAGACAAACAAACAAACACATAAATGTGTAGAGAAGGGCAGTGCGCGCAGGAGCAAAGGTAAACAGCAGACAGACCTGAATCCTTATCTTTACAAGGTCGACCTCAGAACTTTGTTCAGTTTGTCTCGGTGACGGATAATGGAAGGAAGGGCAGGCAACTGTTCGACTTCATTTAAATAAACAAATAAAAAATAATATATACTCTCAGGAATAGATAAATAATAACAAAAAAATTGTAAAGTGGAGAAAGCGAGAGCGCGCGAATGCACTCAAGCAAACACAAACAGCACAGCAGGATGCGTATTTTTTAAAAAAATTGACACAATAAATCAAAAATAAATCAAAAATAAAAATAAGTGGAAAAGGCGAAGTACGCGAGCACACAGGAGCAAAGACAAGCAGCGCAGCTTGATGCGTAGTAAAAAAAATAATAAATAGACAACTGGTCGACCTCATTAGAAATAAAAACCCAAAAGATTAGATAGACAAACAAACAAACACATAAATGTGGAGAGAAGGGCAGTGAGCGCAGGAGGAAATGTAAACAGCAGACAGACCTGAATCCTTATCTTTACAAGGTCGACCTCAGAACTTTGTTCAGGTTGTGTCGGTGACGGATAATGGAAGGAAGGGCAGGCAACTGGTCGACTTCATTTAAATAAACAAATAAAAAATAAGATAAACTCTCAGGAATAGATAAATGATAACAAAAAAATTGTAAAGTGGAGAAAGCGAGAGCGCGCGAATGCACTCAAGCAAACACAAACAGCACAGCACGATGGGTATTTTTTTAAAAAAATTGACCAAATAAATCAAAAATAAATCAAAAATAAAAATAAGTGGAAAAGGCGAGAGTGCGCGAGCACACAGGAGCAAAGACAAGCAGCGCAGCTTGATGCGTAGTAAAAAAAGTAATAAATAGACAACTGGTCGACCTCATTAGAAATAAAAACCCAAAAGATTGGATAGACAAACAAACAAACACATAAATGTGGAGAGAAGGGCAGTGCGCGCAGGAGCAAAGGTAAACAGCAGACAGACCTGAATCCTTATCTTTACAAGGTCGACCTCAGAACTTTGTTCAGTTTGTCTCGGTGACGGATAATGGAAGGAAGGGCAGGCAACTGGTCGACTTCATTTAAATAAACAAATAAAAAATAAGATAAACTCTCAGGAATAGATAAATAATATCCAAAAAATTGTATAGTGGAGAAAGCGAGAGCGCACGAATGCACTCAAGCAAACACAAACGGCACAGCACGATGCGTATTTTTTTTATATTGACAAAATAAATCAAAAATAAATAAAAAATAACAATAAGTGGAAAAGGCGAGAGTGCGCGAGCACACAGGAGCAAAGACAAGCAGCGCAGCTTGATGCGTAGTAAAAAAAATAATAAATAGACAACTGGTCGACCTCATTAGAAATAAAAACCCAAAAGATTAGATAGACAAACAAACAAACACATAAATGTGTAGAGAAGGGCAGTGCGCGCAGGAGCAAAGGTAAACAGCAGACAGACCTGAATCCTTATCTTTACAAGGTCGACCTCAGAACTTTGTTCAGTTTGTCTCGGTGACGGATAATGGAAGGAAGGGCAGGCAACTGGTCGACTTCATTTAAATAAACAAATAAAAATTAAGATAAACTCTCAGGAATAGATAAATAATAACAAAAAATTGTAAAGTGCAGAAAGTGAGAGCGCGCGAATGCACTCAAGCAAACACAAACAGCACAGCACGATGCGTTTTTTTTTTAAATTGACAAAATAAATCAAAAATAAATCAAAAATAAAAATAAGTGTAAAAGGCGAGAGTGCGCGAGCACACAGGAGCAAAGACAAGCAGAGCAGCTTGATGCGTAGTAAAAAAAATAATAAATAAACAACTGGTCGACCTCATTAGAAATAAAAACCCAAAAGATTAGATAGACAAACAAAGAAACACATAAATGTGGAGTGAAGGGCAGTGCGCGCAGGAACAAAGGTAAACAGCAGACAGACCTGATTCCTTATCTTTACAAGGTCGACCCCAGAACTTTGTTCAGTTTGTCTCGGTGACGGATAATGGAAGGAACGGCAGGCAACTGGTCGACTTCATTTAAATAAACAAATAAAAAATAAGATAAACTCTCAGGAATAGATAAATAATAACAAAAAAATTGTAAAGTGGAGAAAGCGAGAGCGCGCGAATGCACTCAAGCAAACACAAACAGCACAGCACGATGGGTATTTTTTTTTTAAAATTGACAAAATAAATCAAAAATAAATCAAAAATAAAAATAAGTGGAAAAAGCGAGAGTGCGCAAGCACACAGGAGCAAAGACAAGCAGCGCAGCTTGATGCGTAGTAAAAAAAATAATAAATAGACAACTGGTCGACCTCATTAGAAATAAAAACCCAAAAGATTAGATAGACAAACCAACAAACAAATAAATGTGGAGAGAAGGGCAGTGCGGGCAGTAGCAAAGGTAAACAGCAGACAGACCTGAATCCTTATCTTTACAAGGTCGACCTCAGAACTTTGTTCAGTTTGTCTCGGTGACGGATAATGGAAGGAAGGGCAGGCAACTGGTCGACTTCATTTAAATAAACAAATAAAAATAATATAAACTCTCAGGAATAGATAAATAATAACAAAAAAATTGTAAAGTGGAGAAAGCGAGAGCGCGCGAATGCACTCAAGCAAACACAAACAGCACAGCACGATGCGTATTTTTTTTTTAAAATTGACAAAATAAATAAAAAATAAATCAAAAATAAAAATAAGTGGAAAAGGCGAGAGTGCGCGAGCACACAGGCGCAAAGACAAGCAGCGGAGCTTGATGCGTAGTAAAAAAAATAAGAAATAGACAACTGGTCGACCTCATTAGAAATAAAAACCCAAAAGATTAGATAAACAAACCAACAAACACATAAATGTGGAGAGAAGGGCAGTGCGGGCAGGAGCAAAGGTAAACAGCAGACAGACCTGAATCCTTATCTTTACAAGGTCGACCTCAGAACTTTGTTCAGTTTTTCTCGGTGACGGATAATGGAAGGAAGGGCAGGCAACTGGTCGACTTCATTTAAATAAACAAATAAAAATAATATAAACTCTCAGGAATAGATAAATAATAACAAAAAAATTGTAAAGTGGAGAAAGCGAGAGCGCGCGAATGCACTCATGCAAACACAAACAGCACAGCACGATGCGTATTTTTTTAAATAGACAAAATAAATTAAAAATAAATCAAAAATAAAAATAAGTGGAAAAGGCGAGTGTGCGCGAGCACACAGGAGCAAAGACAAGCAGCGAAGCTTGATGCGTAGTAAAGAAAATAATAAATAGACAACTGGTCGACCTCATTAGAAAAAAAACCCAAAAGATTAGATAGACAAACAAACAAACACATAAATGTGGAGAGAAGGGCAGTGCGCTCAGGAGCAAAGGTAAACAGCAGACAGACCTGAATCTTTATCTTTACAAGGTCGACCTCAGAACTTTGTTCAGTTTGTCTCGGTGACGGATAATGGAAGGAAGGGCAGGCAACTGGTCGACTTCATTTAAATAAACAAATAAAAAATAAGATAAACTCTCAGGAATAGATAAATAATAACAAAAAAATTGTAAAGTGGAGAAAGCGAGAGCGCGCGAATGCACTCAAGCAAACACAAACAGCACAGCACGATGCTTATTTTTTTTTAAATTGACAAAATAAATCAAAAATAAATCAAAAATAAAAATAAGTGGAAAAGGCGAGAGTGCGCGAGCACACAGGAGCAAAGACAAGCAGCGCAGCTTGACGCGTAGTAAAAAAAAAATAATAAATAGACAACTGGTCGACCTCATTAGAAAAAAAACCCAAAATATTAGATAGACAAACCAACAAACACATAAATGTGGAGAGAAGGGCAGTGCGGGCAGGAGCAAAGGTAAACAGCAGACAGACCTGAATCCTTATCTTTACAAGGTCGATCTCAGAACTTTGTTCAGTTTTTCTCGATGACGGATAATGGAAGGAAGGGCAGGATACTGGTCGACTTCATTTAAATAAACAAATAAAAAATAATATAAACTCTCAGGAGTAGATAAATAATAACAAAAAAATTGTAAAGTGGAGAAAGCGAGAGCGCGCGAATGCACTCAGGCAAACACAAACAGCACAGCAGGATGCGTATTTTTTTAAAAAATTGACAAAATAAATCAAAAATAAATCAAAAATAAAAATAAGTGGAAAAGGCGAAGTGCGCGAGCACACAGGAGCAAAGACAAGCAGCGCAGCTTGATGCGTAGTAAAAAAAATAATAAATAGACAACTGGTCGACCTCATTAGAAATAAAAACCCAAAAGATTAGATAAACAAACCAACAAACACATAAATGTGGAGAGAAGGGCAGTGCGGGCAGGAGCAAAGGTAAACAGCAGACAGACCTGAATCCTTATCATTACAAGGTCGACCTCAGAACTTTGTTCAGTTTTTCTCGGTGACGGATAATGGAAGGAAGGGCAGGCAACTGGTCGACTTCATTTAAATAAACAAATAAAAATAATATAAACTCTCAGGAATAGATAAATAATAACAAAAAAATTGTAAAGTGGAGAAAAGCGAGAGCGCGCGAATGCACTCAAGCAAACACAAACAGCACAGCACGATGCGTATTTTTTTAAAAAATTGACAAAATAAATCAAAAATAAATCAAAAATAAAAATAAGTGGAAAAGGCGAAGTGCGCGAGCACACAGGAGCAAAGACAAGCAGCGCAGCTTGATGCGTAGTAAAAAAAATAATAAATAGACAACTGGTCGACCTCATTAGAAATAAAAACCCAAAAGATTAGATAGACAAACAAACAAACACATAAATGTGGAGAGAAGGGCAGTGAGCGCAGGAGCAAAGGTAAACAGCAGACAGACCTGAATCCTTATCTTTACAAGGTCGACCTCAGAACTTTGTTCAGTTTGTCTCGGTGACGGATAATGGAAGGAAGGGCAGGCAACTGGTCGACTTCATTTAAATAAACAAATGAAAAATAAGATAAACTCTCAGGAATAGATAAATAATAACAAAATAATTGTAAAGTGGAGAAAGCGAGAGCGCGCGAATGCACTCAAGCAAACACAAACAGCACAGCACGATGCGTATTTTTTTAAAATTGACAAAATAAATCAAAAATAAATCAAAAATAAAAATAAGTGGAAAACGCGAGTGTGCGCGAGCACACAGGAGCAAAGACAAGCAGCGAAGCTTGATGCGTAGTAACGAAAATAATAAATAGACAACTGGTCGACCTCATTGGAAAAAAAACCAAAAGATTAGATAGACAAACAAACAAACACATAAATGTGGAGAGAAGGGCAGTGCGCGCAGGAGCAAAGGTAAACAGCAGACAGACCTGAATCCTTATCTTTACAAGGTCGACCTCAGAACTTTGTTCAGTTTTTCTCGGTGACGGATAATGGAAGGAAGGGCAGGCAACTGGTCGACTTCATTTAAATAAACAAATAAAAAATAATATAAACTCTCAGGAATAGATAAATGATAACAAAAAAATTGTAAAGTGGAGAAAGCGAGAGCGCGCGAATGCACTCAAGCAAACACAAACAGCACAGCAGGATGCGTATTTTTTTAAAAAATTGACACAATAAATCAAAAATAAATCAAAAATAAAAATAAGTGGAAAAGGCGAAGTGCGCGAGCACACAGGAGCAAAGACAAGCAGCGCAGCTTGATGCGTAGTAAAAAAAATAATAAATAGACAACTGGTCGACCTCATTAGAAATAAAAACCCAAAAGATTAGATAGACAAACAAACAAACACATAAATGTGGAGAGAAGGGCAGTGAGCGCAGGAGGAAATGTAAACAGCAGACAGACCTGAATCCTTATCTTTACAAGGTCGACCTCAGAACTTTGTTCAGGTTGTGTCGGTGACGGATAATGGAAGGAAGGGCAGGCAACTGGTCGACTTCATTTAAATAAACAAATAAAAAATAAGATAAACTCTCAGGAATAGATAAATGATAACAAAAAAATTGTAAAGTGGAGAAAGCGAGAGCGCGCGAATGCACTCAAGCAAACACAAACAGCACAGCACGATGCGTATTTTTTTAAAAAAATTGACAAAATAAATCAAAAATAAATCAAAAATAAAAATAAGTGGAAAAGGCGAGAGTGCGCGAGCACACAGGAGCAAAGACAAGCAGCGCAGCTTGATGCGTAGTAAAAAAAATAATAAATAGACAACTGGTCGACTTCATTAGAAATAAAAACCCAAAAGATTAGATAGACAAACCAACAAACACATAAATGTGGAGAGAAGGGCAGTGCGGGCAGGAGCAAAGGTAAACAGCAGACAGACCTGAATCCTTATCTTTACAAGGTCGACCTCAGAACTTTGTTCAGTTTTTCTCGGTGACGGATAATGGAAGGAAGGGCAGGAAACTGGTCGACTTCATTTAAATAAACAAATAAAAAATAATATAAACTCTCAGGAGTAGATAAATAATAACAAAAAAATTGTAAAGTGGAGAAAGCGAGAGCGCGCGAATACACTCAGGCAAACACAAACAGCACAGCAGGATGCGTATTTTTTTAAAAAATTGACAAAATAAATCAAAAATAAATCAAAAATAAAAATAAGTGGAAAAGGCGAAGTGCGCGAGCACACAGGAGCAAAGACAATCAGCGCAGCTTGATGCGTAGTAAAAAAATAATAAATAGACAACTGGTCGACCTCATTAGAAATAAAAACCCAAAAGATAAGATAAACAAACCAACAAACACATAAATGTGGAGAGAAGGGCAGTGCGGGCAGGAGCAAAGGTAAACAGCAGACAGACCTGAATCCTTATCATTACAAGGTCGACCTCAGAACTTTGTTCAGTTTTTCTCGGTGACGGATAATGGAAGGAAGGGCAGGCAACTGGTCGACTTCATTTAAATAAACAAATAAAAATAATATAAACTCTCAGGAATAGATAAATAATAACAAAAAAATTGTAAAGTGGAGAAAGCGAGAGCGCGCGAATGCACTCAAGCAAACACAAACAGCACAGCACGATGCGTATTTTTTTAAAAATAGACAAAATAAATCAAAAATAAATCAAAAATAAAAATAAGTGGAAAAGGCGAAGGTGCGCGAGCACACAGGAGCAAAGACAAGCAGCGCAGCTTGATGCGTAGTAAAAAAGATAATAAATAGACAACTGGTCGACCTCATTAGAAATAAAAACCCAAAAGATTAGATAGACAAACAAACAAACACATAAATGTGGAGAGAAGGGCAGTGAGCGCAGGAGCAAAGGTAAACAGCAGACAGACCTGAATCCTTATCTTTACAAGGTCGACCTCAGAACTTTGTTCAGTTTGTCTCGGTGACGGATAATGGAAGGAAGGGCAGGCAACTGGTCGACTTCATTTAAATAAACAAATGAAAAATAAGATAAACTCTCAGGAATAGATAAATAATAACAAAAAAATTGTAAAGTGGAGAAAGCGAGAGAGCGCGAATGCACTCAAGCAAACACAAACAGCACAGCACGATGCGTATTTTTTTATATTGACAAAATAAATCAAAAATAAATCAAAAATAACAATATGTGGAAAAGGCGAGAGTGCGCGAACACACAGGAGCAAAGACAAGCAGCGCAGCTTGATGCGTAGTAAAAAAAATAATAAATAGACAACTGGTCGACCTCATTAGAAATAAAAACCCAAAAGATTCGATAGACAAACAAACAAACACATAAATGTGGAGAGAAGGGCAGTGCGCGCAGGAGCAAAGGTAAACAGCAGACAGACCTGAATCCTTATCTTTACAAGGTCGACCTCAGAACTTTGTTCAGTTTGTCTCGGTGACGGATAATGGAAGGAAGGGCAGGCAACTGGTCGACTTCATTTAAATAAACAAATAAAAAATAATATAAACTCTCAGGAATAGATAAATAATAACAAAAAAATTGTAAAGTGGAGAAAGCGAGAGCACGCGAATGCACTCAAGCAAACACAAACAGCACAGCACGATGCGTATTTTTTTTAAAAATTGACAAAATAAATCAAAAATAAATCAAAAATAAAAATAAGTGGAAAAGGCGAGAGTGCGCGAGCACACAGGAGCAAAGATAAGCAGCGCAGCTTGATGCGTAGTAAAAAAAAATAATAAATAGACAACTGGTCGACCTCATTAGAAATAAAAACGCAAAAGATTAGATAGACAAACAAACAAACACATAAATGTGGAGAGAAGGGCAGTGAGCGCAGGAGCAAATGTAAACAGCAGACAGACCTGAATCTTATCTTTACAAGGTTGACCTCAGAACTTTGTTCAGTTTGTCTCGGTGACGGATAATGGAAGGAAGGGCAGGCAACTGGTCGACTTCATTTAAATAACCAAAAAAAAAATAAGATAAACTCTCAGGAATAGATAAATAATAACAAAAAAATTCTAAAGTGGAGAAAGCGAGAGCGCGCGAATGCACTCAAGCAAACACAAACAGCACAGCACGATGCGTATTTTTTAAAAAAATTGACAAAATAAATCAAAAATAAATCAAAAATAAAAATAACTGGAAAAGGCGAGAGTGCGCGAGCACACAGGAGCAAAGACAAGCAGCGCAGCTTGATGCGTAGTAAAAAAAAATAATAAATAGACAACTGGTCGACCTCATTAGAAATAAAAACCCAAAAGATTGGATAGACAAAAAAACAAACACATAAATGTGGAGAGAAGGGCAGTGCGCGCAGGAGCAAAGGTAAACAGCAGACAGACCTGAATCCTTATCTTTACAAGGTCGACCTCAGAACTTTGTTCAGTTTGTCTCGGTGACGGATAATGGAAGGAAGGGCAGGCAACTGGTCGACTTCATTTAAATAAACAAATAAAAAATAAGATAAACTCTCAGGAATAGATAAATAATAACAAAAAAATTGTAAAGTGGAGAAACAAGAGCGCGCGAATGCACTCAAGCAAACACAAACAGCACAGCACGATGCGTATTTTTTTTAAAAAATTGACAAAATAAATCAAAAATAAATCAAAAATAAAAATAAGTGGAAAAGGCGAGAGTGCGCGAGCACACAGGAGCAAAGATAAGCAGCGCAGCTTGATGCGTAGTAAAAAAAATAATAAATAGACAACTGGTCGACCTCATTAGAAATAAAAACCCAAAAGATTAGATAGACAAACAAACAAAGACATAAATGTGGAGAGAAGGGCAGTGCGCGAAGGAGCAAAGGTAAACAGCAGACAGACCTGAATCCTTATCTTTACAAGGTCGACCTCAGAACTTTGTTCAGTTTGTCTCGGTGACGGATAATGGAAGGAAGGGCAGGCAACTGGTCGACTTCATTTAAATAAACAAATAAAAATAATATAAACTCTCAGGAATAGATAAATAATAACAAAAAATTTGTAAAGTGGAGAAAGCGAGAGCGCGCGAATGCACTCAAGCAAACACAAACAGCACAGCACGATGCGTATTTTTTTAAAAAATTGACAAAATAAATCAAAAATAAATCAAAAATAAAAATCAGTGGAAAAGGCGAGAGTGCGCGAGCACACAGGAGCAAATGTAAGCAGCGCAGCTTGATGCGTAGTAAAAAAAATAATAAATAGATAACTGGTCGACCTCATTAGAAATAAAAACCCAAAGATTAGATAGACAAACAAACAAACACATAAATGTGGAGAGAAGGGCAGTGAGCGCAGGAGCAAATGTAAACAGCAGACAGACCTGAATCCTTATCTTTACAAGGTTGACCTCAGAACTTTGTTCAGTTTGTCTCGGTGACGGATAATGGAAGGAAGGGCAGGCAACTGGTCGACTTCATTTAAATAACCAAATAAAAAATAAGATAAACTCTCAGGAATAGATAAATAATAACAAAAAAATTGTAAAGTGGAGAAAGCGAGAGCGCGCGAATGCACTCAAGCAAACACAAACAGCACAGCACGATGCGTATTTTTTTAAAAAAATTGACAAAATAAATCAAAAATAAAACAAAAATAAAAATAACTGGAGAAGGCGAGAGTGCGCGAGCACACAGGAGCAAAGACAAGCAGCGCAGCTTGATGCGTAGTAAAAAAAAATAATAAATAGACAACTGGTCGACCTCATTAGAAATAAAAACCCAAAAGATTGGATAGACAAACAAACAAACACATAAATGTGGAGAGAAGGGCAGTGCGCGCAGGAGCAAAGGTAAACAGCAGACAGACCTGAATACTTATCTTTACAAGGTCGACCTCAGAACTTTGTTCAGTTTGTCTCGGTGACGGATAATGGAAGGAAGGGCAGGCAACTGGTCGACTTCATTTAAATAAACAAATAAAAAATAAGATAAACTCTCAGGAATAGATAAATAATAACAAAAAAATTGTAAAGTGGAGAAACGAGAGCGCGCGAATGCACTCAAGCAAACACAAACAGCACAGCACGATGCGTATTTTTTTTTCAAAATTGACAAAATAAATCAAAAATGAATCAAAAATAAAAATAAGTGGAAAAGGCGAGAGTGCGCGAGCACACAGGAGCAAAGACAAGCAGCGCAGCTTGATGCGTAGTTAAAAAAATAATAAATAGACAACTGGTCGACCTCATTAGAAATAAAAACCCAAAAGATTAGATAGACAAACAAACAAACACATAAATGTGGAGAGAAGGGCAGTGCGCGCAGGAGCAAAGGTAAACAGCAGACAGACCTGAATCCGTATCTTTACAAGGTCGACCTCAGAACTTTGTTCAGTTTGTCTCGGTGACGGATAATGGAAGGAAGGGCAGGCACCTGGTCGACTTCATTTAAATAAACAAATAAAAAATAAGATAAACTCTCAGGAATAGATAAATAATAACAACAAAATTGTAAAGTGGAGAAAGCGAGAGCGCGCGAATGCACTCAAGCAAACACAAACAGCACAGCACGATGCGTATTTTTTTTTAAATTGACAAAATAAATCAAAAATAAATCAAAAATAAAAATAAGTGGAAAAGGCGAGAGTGCGCGAGCACACAGGAGCAAAGACAAGCAGCGCAGCTTGATGCGTAGTAAAAAAAATAATAAATAGACAACTGGTCGACCTCATTAGAAAAAAAACCCAAAAGATTAGATAGACAAACAAACAAACACATAAATGTGGAGAGAAGGGCAGTGCGCGAAGGAGCAAAGGTAAACAGCAGACAGACCTGAATCCTTATCTTTACAAGGTCGACCTCAGAACTTTGTTCAGTTTGTCTCCGTGACGGATAATGGAAGGAAGGGCAGGCAACTGGTCGACTTCATTTAAATAAACAAATAAAAAATAAGATAAACTCTCAGGAATAGATAAATAATAACAAAAAAATTGTAAAGTGGAGAAAGCGAGAGCGCGCGAATGCACTCAAGCAAACACAAACAGCACAGCACGATGCGTATTTTTTTTTAAATTGACAAAATAAATCAAAAATAAATCAAAAATAAAAATAAGTGGAAAAGGCGAGATTGCGTGAGCACACAGGAGCAAAGACAAGCAGCGCAGCTTGACGCGTAGTAAAAAAAAATAATAAATAGACAACTGGTCGACCTCATTAGAAATAAAAACCCAAAAGATTAGATAGACAAACCAACAAACACATAAATGTGGAGAGAAGGGCAGTGCGGGCAGGAGCAAAGGTAAACAGCAGACAGACCTGAATCCTTATCTTTACAAGGTCGACCTCAGAACTTTGTTCAGTTTTTCTCGGTGACAGATAATGGAAGGAAGGGCAGGCAACTGGTGGACTTCATTTAAATAAACAAATAAAAAATAATATAAACTCTCAGGAATAGAGAAATAATAACAAAAAAATTGTAAAGTGGAGAAAGCGGGAGCGCGCGAATGCACTCAAGCAAACACAAACAGCACAGCACGATGCGTATTTTTTTAAAAAATTGACAAAATAAATCAAAAATAAATCAAAAATAAAAATAAGTGGAAAAGGCGAGAGTGCGCGAGCACACAGGAGCAAAGATAAGCAGCGCAGCTTGATGCGTAATAAAAAAAATAATAAATAGACAACTGGTCGACCTCATTAGAAATAAAAACCCAAAACATTAGAGAGACAAACAAACAAACACATAAATGTGGAGAGATGGGCAGTGGGCGCAGGAGCAAAGGTAAACAGCAGACAGACCTGAATCCTTATCTTTACAAGGTCAACCTCAGACCTTGTTCAGTTAGTCTCGGTGACGGATAATGGAAGGAAGGGCAGGCAACTGGTCGACTTCATTTAAATAAACAAATAAAAAATAAGATAAACTCTCAGGAATAGATAAATAATAACAAAAAAATTGTAAAGTGGAGAAAGCGAGAGCGCGCGAATGCACTCAAGCAAACACAAACAGCACAGCACGATGCGTATTTTTTTTAAATTGACAAAATAAATCAAAAATAAATCAAAAATAAAAATAAGTGGAAAAGGCGAGAGTGCGCGAGCACACAGGAGCAAAGACAAGCAGCGCAGCTTGATGCGTAGTAAAAAAAAAATAAATAGACAACTGGTCGACCTCATTAGAAATAAAAACCCAAAAGATTAGATAGACAAACAAACAAACACATAAATGTGGAGAGATGGGCAGTGCGCGCAGGAGCAAAGGTAAACAGCAGACAGACCTGAATCCTTATCTTTACAAGGTCGACCTCAGAACTTTGTTCAGTTTGTCTCGGTGACGGATAATGGAAGGAAGGGCAGGCAACTGGTCGACTTCATTTAAATAAACAAATAAAAAATAAGATAAACTCTCAGGAATAGATAAATAATAACAAAAAAATTGTAAAGTGGAGAAAGCGAGAGCGCGCGAATGCACTCAAGCAAACACAAACAGCACAGCACGATGCGTATTTTTTTTTAAATTGAGAAAATAAATCAAAAATAAATCAAAAATAAAAATAAGTGGAAAAGGCGAGAGTGCGCGAGCACACAGGAGCAAAGACAAGCAGCCCAGCTTGATGCGTTGTAAAAAAAATAATAAATAGACAACTGGTCGACCTCACTAGAAATAAAAACCCAAAAGATTAGATAGACAAACAAACAAACACATAAATGTGGAGAGAAGGGCAGTGCGCGCAGGAGCAAAGGTAAACAGCAGACAGACCTGAATCCTTATCTTTACAAGGTCGACCTCAGAACTTTGTTCAGTTTGTCTCGGTGACGGATAATGGAAGGAAGGGCAGGCAACTGGTCGACTTCATTTAAATAAACAAATAAAAAATAAGATAAACTCTCAGGAATAGATAAATAATAACAAAAAAATTGTAAAGTGCAGAAAGCGAGAGCGCGCGAATGCACTCAAGCAAACACAAACAGCACAGCACGATGCGTATTTTTTTTAAATTGACAAAATAAATCAAAAATAACAATAAGTGGAAAAGGCGAGAGTGCGCGAGCACACAGGAGCAAAGACAAGCAGCGCAGCTTGATGCGTAGTAAAAAAAATAATAAATAGACAACTGGTCGACCTCATTAGAAATAAAAACCCAAAAGATTAGATAGACAAACAAACAAACACATAAATGTGGAGAGAAGGGCAGTGCGCGCAGGAGCAAAGGTAAACAGCAGACAGACCTGAATCCTTATCTTTACAAGGTCGACCTCAGAACTTTGTTCAGTTTGTCTCGGTGACGGATAATGGAAGGAAGGGCAGGCAACTGGTCGACTTCATTTAAATAAACAAATAAAAAATAAGATAAACTCTCAGGAATAGATAAATAATAACCAAAAAATTGTAAAGTGGTGAAAGCGAGAGCGCGCGAATGCACTCAAGCAAACACAAACAGCACAGCACGATGCGTATTTTTTTTTATATTGACAATATAAATAAAAAATAAATCAAAAATAACAATAAGTGGAAAAGGCGAGAGTGTGCGAGCACACAGGAGCAAAGACAAGCAGCGCAGCTTGATGCGCAGCAAAAAAAATAATAAATAGACAACTGGTCGACCTCATTAGAAATAAAAACGCAAAAGATTAGATAGACAAACAAACAAACACATAAATGTGGAGAGAAGGGCAGTGCGCTCAGGAGCAAAGGTAAACAGCAGACAGACCTGAATCCTTATCTTTACAAGGTCGACCTCAGAACTTTGTTCAGTTTGTCTCGGTGACGGATAATGGAAGGAAGGGCAGGCAACTGGTCGACTTCATTTAAATAAACAAATAAAAAATAAGATAAACTCTCAGGAATAGATAAATAATAACAAAAAAATTGTAAAGTGGAGAAAGCGAGAGCGCGCGAATGCACTCAAGCAAACACAAACAGCACAGCACGATGCGTATTTTTTTTTAAAATTGACAAAATAAATCAAAAATAAATCAAAAATAAAAAAGTGGAAAAGGGCTGGGGATATAGCCTAGTGGCAAGAGTGCCTGCCTCGGATACACGAGGCCCTAGGTTCGATCCCCCAGCACCACATATACAGAAAACGGCCAGAAGCGGCGCTGTGTCTCAAGTGGCAGAGTGCTAGCCTTGAGCGGGAAGAACCCAGGGACGGTGCTCCGGCCCTGAGTCCAAGGCCCAGGACTGGCCAAAAAAAAAAAAAAAAACAAAAACAAAAATAAGTGGAAAAGGCGAGAGTGCGCGAGCACACAGGAGCAAAGACAAGCAGCGCAGCTTGATGCGTAGTAAAAAAAATAATAAATAGACAACTGGTCGACCTCATTAGAAATAAAAACCCAAAAGATTAGATAGACAAACAAACAAACACATAAATGTGGAGAGAAGGGCAGTGCGCGCAGGAGCAAAGGTAAACAGCAGACAGACCTGAATCCTTATCTTTACAAGGTCGACCTCAGAACTTTGTTCAGTTTGTCTCGGTGACGGATAATGGAAGGAAGGGCAGGCAACTGGTCGACTTCATTTAAATAAACAAATAAAAAATAAGATAAACTCTCAGGAATAGATAAATAATAACAAAAAAATGTAAAGTAGAGAAAGCGAGAGCGCGCGAATGCACTCAAGCAAACACAAACAGCACAGCACGATGCGTACTTTTTTTAAAATTGACAAAATAAATCAAAAATAAATCAAAAATAAAAATAAGTGGAAAAGGCGAGAGTGCGCGAGCACACAGGAGCAAAGACAAGCAGCGCAGCTTGATGCGTAGTAAAAAAAATAATAAATAGACAACTGGTCGACCTCATTAGAAATAAAAACCCAAAAGATTAGATAGACAAACAAACAAACACATAAATGTGGAGAGAAGGGCAGTGCGCGCAGGAGCAAAGGTAAACAGCAGACAGACCTGAATCCTTATCTTTACAAGGTCGACCTCAGAACTTTGTTCAGTTTGTCTCGGTGAGGGATAATGGAAGGAAGGGCAGGCAACTGGTCGACTTCATTTAAATAAACAAATAAAAAATAAGATAAACTCTCAGGAATAGATAAATAATAACAAAAAAATTGTAAAGTGCAGAAAGCGAGAGCCCGGGAATGCACTCAAGCAAACACAAACAGCACAGTACGATGCGTATTTTTTTTAAAATTGACAAAATAAATCAAAAATAAATAAAAAATAAAAATAAGTGGAAAAGGCGAGAGTGCGCGAGCCCACAGGAGCAAAGTCAAGCAGCGCAGCTTGATGCGTAGTAAAAAAAAATAATAAATAGACAACTGGTCGACCTCATTAGAAATAAAAACCCAAAAGATTAGATAGACAAACAAACAAACACATAAATGTGGAGAGAAGGGCAGTGCGCGCAGGAGCAAAGGTAAACAGCAGACAGACCTGAATCCTTATCTTTACAAGGTCGACCTCAGAACTTTGTTCAGTTTGTCTCCGTGAGGGATAATGGAAGGAAGGGCAGGCAACTGGTCGACTTCATTTAAATAAACAAATAAAAAATAAGATAAACTCTCAGGAATAGATAAATAATAACAAAAAAATTGTAAAGTGGAGAAAGCGAGAGCGCGCGAATGCACTCAAGCAAACACAACAGCACAGCACGATGCGTATTTTTTTTAAAATTGACAAAATAAATCAAAAATAAATCAAAAATAAAAATAAGTCGAAATGGCGAGAGTGTGCGAGCACACAGGAGCAAAGACAAGCAGCGCAGCTTGATGCATAGTAAAAAAAAAATAAATAGACAACTGGTCGACCTCATTAGAAATAAAAACGCAAAAGATTAGATAGACAAACAAACAAACACATAAATGTGGAGAGAAGGGCAGTGCGCTCAGGAGCAAAGGTAAACAGCAGACAGACCTGAATCCTTATCTTTACAAGGTCGACCTCAGAACTTTGTTCAGTTTGTCTCGGTGACGGATAATGGAAGGAAGGGCAGGCAACTGGTCGACTTCATTTAAATAAACAAATAAAAAATAAGATAAACTCTCAGGAATAGATAAATAATAACAAAAAAATTGTAAAGTGGAGAAAGCGAGAGCGCGCGAATGCACTAAGCAAACACAAACAGCACAGCACGATGCGTATTTTTTTTTAAAATTGACAAAATAAATCAAAAATAAATCAAAAATAAAAATAAGTGGAAAAGGCGAGAGTGTGCGAGCACACAGGAGCAAAGACAAGCAGCGCAGCTTGATGCATAGTAAAAAAAAAATAAATAGACAACTGGTCGACCTCATTAGAAATAAAAACCCAAAAGATTAGATAGACAAACAAACAAACACATAAATGTGGAGAGATGGGCAGTGTGCGCAGGAGCAAAGGTAAACAGCAGACAGACCTGAATCCTTATCTTTACAAGGTCGACCTCAGAACTTTCTTCAGTTTGACTCGGTGACGGATAATGGAAGGAAGGGCAGGCAACTGGTCGACTTCATTTAAATAAACAAATAAAAAATAAGATAAACTCTTAGGAATAGATAAATGATAACAAAAAAATTGTAAAGTGGAGAAAGCGAGAGCACGCGAATGCACTCAAGCAAACACAAACAGCACAGCACGATGCGTATTTTTTTATATTGACAAAATAAATCAAAAATAAATCAAAAATAACAATATGTGGAAAAGGCGAGAGTGCGCGAACACACAGGAGCAAAGACAAGCAGCGCAGCTTGATGCGTAGTAAAAAAAATAATAAATAGACAACTGGTCGACCTCATTAGAAATAAAAACCCAAAAGATTCGATAGACAAACAAACAAACACATAAATGTGGAGAGAAGGGCAGTGCGCGCAGGAGCAAAGGTAAACAGCAGACAGACCTGAATCCTTATCTTTACAAGGTCGACCTCAGAACTTTGTTCAGTTTGTCTCGGTGACGGATAATGGAAGGAAAGGCAGGCAACTGGTCGACTTCATTTAAATAAACAAATAAAAAATAATATAAACTCTCAGGAATAGATAAATAATAACAAAAAAATTGTAAAGTGGAGAAAGCGAGAGCACGCGAATGCACTCAAGCAAACACAAACAGCACAGCACGATGCGTATTTTTTTTAAAAATTGACAAAATAAATCAAAAATAAATCAAAAATAAAAATAAGTGGAAAAGGCGAGAGTGCGCGAGCACACAGGAGCAAAGATAAGCAGCGCAGCTTGATGCGTAGTAAAAAAAAATAATAAATAGACAACTGGTCGACCTCATTAGAAATAAAAACGCAAAAGATTAGATAGACAAACAAACAAACACATAAATGTGGAGAGAAGGGCAGTGAGCGCAGGAGCAAATGTAAACAGCAGACAGACCTGAATCTTATCTTTACAAGGTTGACCTCAGAACTTTGTTCAGTTTGTCTCGGTGACGGATAATGGAAGGAAGGGCAGGCAACTGGTCGACTTCATTTAAATAACCAAAAAAAAAATAAGATAAACTCTCAGGAATAGATAAATAATAACAAAAAAATTCTAAAGTGGAGAAAGCGAGAGCGCGCGAATGCACTCAAGCAAACACAAACAGCACAGCACGATGCGTATTTTTTAAAAAAATTGACAAAATAAATCAAAAATAAATCAAAAATAAAAATAACTGGAAAAGGCGAGAGTGCGCGAGCACACAGGAGCAAAGACAAGCAGCGCAGCTTGATGCGTAGTAAAAAAAAATAATAAATAGACAACTGGTCGACCTCATTAGAAATAAAAACCCAAAAGATTGGATAGACAAAAAAACAAACACATAAATGTGGAGAGAAGGGCAGTGCGCGCAGGAGCAAAGGTAAACAGCAGACAGACCTGAATCCTTATCTTTACAAGGTCGACCTCAGAACTTTGTTCAGTTTGTCTCGGTGACGGATAATGGAAGGAAGGGCAGGCAACTGGTCGACTTCATTTAAATAAACAAATAAAAAATAAGATAAACTCTCAGGAATAGATAAATAATAACAAAAAAATTGTAAAGTGGAGAAACAAGAGCGCGCGAATGCACTCAAGCAAACACAAACAGCACAGCACGATGCGTATTTTTTTTAAAAAATTGACAAAATAAATCAAAAATAAATCAAAAATAAAAATAAGTGGAAAAGGCGAGAGTGCGCGAGCACACAGGAGCAAAGATAAGCAGCGCAGCTTGATGCGTAGTAAAAAAAATAATAAATAGACAACTGGTCGACCTCATTAGAAATAAAAACCCAAAAGATTAGATAGACAAACAAACAAAGACATAAATGTGGAGAGAAGGGCAGTGCGCGAAGGAGCAAAGGTAAACAGCAGACAGACCTGAATCCTTATCTTTACAAGGTCGACCTCAGAACTTTGTTCAGTTTGTCTCGGTGACGGATAATGGAAGGAAGGGCAGGCAACTGGTCGACTTCATTTAAATAAACAAATAAAAATAATATAAACTCTCAGGAATAGATAAATAATAACAAAAAATTTGTAAAGTGGAGAAAGCGAGAGCGCGCGAATGCACTCAAGCAAACACAAACAGCACAGCACGATGCGTATTTTTTTAAAAAATTGACAAAATAAATCAAAAATAAATCAAAAATAAAAATCAGTGGAAAAGGCGAGAGTGCGCGAGCACACAGGAGCAAATGTAAGCAGCGCAGCTTGATGCGTAGTAAAAAAAATAATAAATAGATAACTGGTCGACCTCATTAGAAATAAAAACCCAAAGATTAGATAGACAAACAAACAAACACATAAATGTGGAGAGAAGGGCAGTGAGCGCAGGAGCAAATGTAAACAGCAGACAGACCTGAATCCTTATCTTTACAAGGTTGACCTCAGAACTTTGTTCAGTTTGTCTCGGTGACGGATAATGGAAGGAAGGGCAGGCAACTGGTCGACTTCATTTAAATAACCAAATAAAAAATAAGATAAACTCTCAGGAATAGATAAATAATAACAAAAAAATTGTAAAGTGGAGAAAGCGAGAGCGCGCGAATGCACTCAAGCAAACACAAACAGCACAGCACGATGCGTATTTTTTTAAAAAAATTGACAAAATAAATCAAAAATAAAACAAAAATAAAAATAACTGGAGAAGGCGAGAGTGCGCGAGCACACAGGAGCAAAGACAAGCAGCGCAGCTTGATGCGTAGTAAAAAAAAATAATAAATAGACAACTGGTCGACCTCATTAGAAATAAAAACCCAAAAGATTGGATAGACAAACAAACAAACACATAAATGTGGAGAGAAGGGCAGTGCGCGCAGGAGCAAAGGTAAACAGCAGACAGACCTGAATCCTTATCTTTACAAGGTCGACCTCAGAACTTTGTTCAGTTTGTCTCGGTGACGGATAATGGAAGGAAGGGCAGGCAACTGGTCGACTTCATTTAAATAAACAAATAAAAAATAAGATAAACTCTCAGGAATAGATAAATAATAACAAAAAAATTGTAAAGTGGAGAAACGAGAGCGCGCGAATGCACTCAAGCAAACACAAACAGCACAGCACGATGCGTATTTTTTTTTAAAAATTGACAAAATAAATCAAAAATGAATCAAAAATAAAAATAAGTGGAAAAGGCGAGAGTGCGCGAGCACACAGGAGCAAAGACAAGCAGCGCAGCTTGATGCGTAGTTAAAAAAATAATAAATAGACAACTGGTCGACCTCATTAGAAATAAAAACCCAAAAGATTAGATAGACAAACAAACAAACACATAAATGTGGAGAGAAGGGCAGTGCGCGCAGGAGCAAAGGTAAACAGCAGACAGACCTGAATCCGTATCTTTACAAGGTCGACCTCAGAACTTTGTTCAGTTTGTCTCGGTGACGGATAATGGAAGGAAGGGCAGGCACCTGGTCGACTTCATTTAAATAAACAAATAAAAAATAAGATAAACTCTCAGGAATAGATAAATAATAACAACAAAATTGTAAAGTGGAGAAAGCGAGAGCGCGCGAATGCACTCAAGCAAACACAAACAGCACAGCACGATGCGTATTTTTTTTTAAATTGACAAAATAAATCAAAAATAAATCAAAAATAAAAATAAGTGGAAAAGGCGAGAGTGCGCGAGCACACAGGAGCAAAGACAAGCAGCGCAGCTTGATGCGTAGTAAAAAAAATAATAAATAGACAACTGGTCGACCTCATTAGAAAAAAAACCCAAAAGATTAGATAGACAAACAAACAAACACATAAATGTGGAGAGAAGGGCAGTGCGCGAAGGAGCAAAGGTAAACAGCAGACAGACCTGAATCCTTATCTTTACAAGGTCGACCTCAGAACTTTGTTCAGTTTGTCTCGGTGACGGATAATGGAAGGAAGGGCAGGCAACTGGTCGACTTCATTTAAATAAACAAATAAAAAATAAGATAAACTCTCAGGAATAGATAAATAATAACAAAAAAATTGTAAAGTGGAGAAAGCGAGAGCGCGCGAATGCACTCAAGCAAACACAAACAGCACAGCACGATGCGTATTTTTTTTTAAATTGACAAAATAAATCAAAAATAAATCAAAAATAACAATAAGTGGAAAAGGCGAGAGTGCGCGAGCACACAGGAGCAAAGACAAGCAGCGCAGCTTGATGCGTAGTAAAAAAAATAATAAATAGACAACTGGTCGACCTCATTAGAAATAAAAACCCAAAAGATTAGATAGACAAACAAACAAACACATAAATGTGGAGAGAAGGGCAGTGCGCGCAGGAGCAAAGGTAAACAGCAGACAGACCTGAATCCTTATCTTTACAAGGTCGACCTCAGAACTTTGTTCAGTTTGTCTCGGTGACGGATAATGGAAGGAAGGGCAGGCAACTGGTCGACTTCATTTAAATAAACAAATAAAAAATAAGATAAACTCTCAGGAATAGATAAATAATAACCAAAAAATTGTAAAGTGGTGAAAGCGAGAGCGCGCGAATGCACTCAAGCAAACACAAACAGCACAGCACGATGCGTATTTTTTTTTATATTGACAATATAAATAAAAAATAAATCAAAAATAACAATAAGTGGAAAAGGCGAGAGTGTGCGAGCACACAGGAGCAAAGACAAGCAGCGCAGCTTGATGCGCAGCAAAAAAAATAATAAATAGACAACTGGTCGACCTCATTAGAAATAAAAACGCAAAAGATTAGATAGACAAACAAACAAACACATAAATGTGGAGAGAAGGGCAGTGCGCTCAGGAGCAAAGGTAAACAGCAGACAGACCTGAATCCTTATCTTTACAAGGTCGACCTCAGAACTTTGTTCAGTTTGTCTCGGTGACGGATAATGGAAGGAAGGGCAGGCAACTGGTCGACTTCATTTAAATAAACAAATAAAAAATAAGATAAACTCTCAGGAATAGATAAATAATAACAAAAAAATTGTAAAGTGGAGAAAGCGAGAGCGCGCGAATGCACTCAAGCAAACACAAACAGCACAGCACGATGCGTATTTTTTTTTAAAATTGACAAAATAAATCAAAAATAAATCAAAAATAAAAAAGTGGAAAAGGGCTGGGGATATAGCCTAGTGGCAAGAGTGCCTGCCTCGGATACACGAGGCCCTAGGTTCGATTCCCCAGCACCACATATACAGAAAACGGCCAGAAGCGGCGCTGTGTCTCAAGTGGCAGAGTGCTAGCCTTGAGCGGGAAGAACCCAGGGACGGTGCTCCGGCCCTGAGTCCAAGGCCCAGGACTGGCCAAAAAAAAAAAAAAACAAAAACAAAAATAAGTGGACAAGGCGAGAGTGCGCGAGCACACAGGAGCAAAGACAAGCAGCACAGCTTGATGCGTAGTAAAAAAAATAATAAATAGACAACTGGTCGACCTCATTAGAAATAAAAACCCAAAAGATTAGATAGACAAACCAACAAACACATAAATGTGGAGAGAAGGGCAGTGCGCGCAGGAGCAAAGGTAAACAGCAGACAGACCTGAATCCTTATCTTTACAAGGTCGACCTCAGAACTTTGTTCAGTTTGTCTCGGTGACGGATAATGGAAGGAAGGGCAGGCAACTGGTCGACTTCATTTAAATAAACAAATAAAAAATAAGATAAACTCTCAGGAATAGATAAATAATAACAAAAAAATTGTAAAGTGGAGAAAGCGAGAGCGCGCGAATGCACTCAAGCAAACACAAACAGCACAGCACGATGCGTATTTTTTTTAAAATTGAAAAAATAAATCAAAAATAAATCAAAAATAAAAATAAGTGGAAAAGGCGAGTGTGCGCGAGCACACAGGAGCAAAGACAAGCAGCGCAGCTTGATGCGTAGTAAAAAAAATAATAAATAGACAACTGGTCGACCTCATTAGAAATAAAAACCCAAAAGATTAGATAGACAAACAAACAAACACATAAATGTGGAGAGAAGGGCAGTGCACGCAGGAGCAAAGGTAAACAGCAGACAGACCTGAATCCTTATCTTTACAAGGTCGACCTCAGAACTTTGTTCAGTTTGTCTCCGTGACGGATAATGGAAGGAAGGGCAGGCAACTGGTCGACTTCATTTAAATAAACAAATAAAAAATAAGATAAACTCTCAGGTATATATAAATAATAACAAAAAAATTGTAAAGTGGAGAAAGCGAGAGCGCGCGAATGCACTCAAGCAAACACAAACAGCACAGCACGATGCGTATTTTTTTTAAAAATTGACAAAATAAATCAAAAATAAATCAAAAATAAAAATAAGTGGAAAAGGCGAGAGTGTGCGAGCACACAGGAGCAAAGATAAGCAGCGCAGCTTGATGCGTAGTAAAAAAAATAATAAATAGACAACTGGTCGACCTCATTAGAAATAAAAACCCAAAAGATTAGATAGACAAACAAACAAACACATAAATGTGGAGAGAAGGGCAGTGCGCGCAGGAGCAAAGGTAAACAGCAGACAGACCTGAATCCTTATCTTTACAAGGTCGACCTCAGAACTTTGTTCAGTTTGTCTCGGTGACGGATAATGGAAGGAAGGGCAGGCAACTGGTCGACTTCATTTAAATAAACAAATAAAAAATAAGATAAACTCTCAGGAATAGATAAATAATAACAAAAAAATTGTAAAGTGGAGAAAGCGAGAGCGCGCGAATGCACTCAAGCAAACACAAACAGCACAGCACGATGCGTATTTTTTTTTAAATTGACAAAATAAATCAAAAATAAATCAAAAATAAAAATAAGTGGAAAAGGCGAGATTGCGTGAGCACACAGGAGCAAAGACAAGCAGCGCAGCTTGACGCGTACTAAAAAAAAATAATAAATAGACAACTGGTCGACCTCATTAGAAATAAAAACCCAAAAGATTAGATAGACAAACCAACAAACACATAAATGTGGAGAGAAGGGCAGTGCGGGCAGGAGCAAAGGTAAACAGCAGACAGACCTGAATCCTTATCTTTACAAGGTCGACCTCAGAACTTTGTTCAGTTTTTCTCGGTGACAGATAATGGAAGGAAGGGCAGGCAACTGGTCGACTTCATTTAAATAAACAAATAAAAAATAATATAAACTCTCAGGAATAGATAAATAATAACAAAAAAATTGTAAAGTGGAGAAAGCGAGAGCGCGCGAATGCACTCAAGCAAACACAAAGAGCACAGCACGATGCGTATTTTTTTTAAAAATTGACAAAATAAATCAAAAATAAATCAAAAATAAAAATAAGTGGAAAAGGCGAGAGTGCGCGTGCACACAGGAGCAAAGATAAGCAGCGCAGCTTGATGCGTAGTAAAAAAAATAATAAATAGACAACTGGTCGACCTCATTAGAAATAAAAACCCAAAAGATTAGATAGACAAAAAAACAAACACATAAATGTGTAGAGAAGGGCAGTGAGCGCAGGAGCAAATGTAAACAGCAGACAGACCTGAATCCTTATCTTTACAAGGTTGACCTCAGAACTTTGTTCAGTTTGTCTCGGTGACGGATAATGGAAGGAAGGGCAGGCAACTGGTCGACTTCATTTAAATAAACAAAAAAAAAATAAGATAAACTCTCAGGAATAGATAAATAATAACAAAAAAATTGTAAAGTGGAGAAAGCGAGAGCGCGCGAATGCACTCAAGCAAACACAAACAGCACAGCACATTGCGTATTTTTTTTAAAAAATTGACAAAATAAATCAAAAATAAATCAAAAATAAAAATAAGTGGAAAAGGCGAGAGTGCGCGAGCACACAGGAGCAAAGACAAGCAGCGCAGCTTGATGCGTAGTAAAAAAAATAATAAATAGACAACTGGTCGACCTCATTAGAAATAAAAACCCAAAAGATTAGATAGACAAACAAACAAACACATAAATGTGGAGAGAAGGGCAGTGCGCGCAGGAGCAAAGGTAAACAGCAGACAGACCTGAATCCTTATCTTTACAAGGTCGACCTCAGAACTTTGTTCAGTTTGTCTTGGTGACGGATAATGGAAGGAAGGGCAGGCAACTGGTCGACTTCATTTAAATAAACAATTAAAAATAAGATAAACTCTCAGGAATAGATAAATAATAACAAAAAAATTGTAAATTGGAGTAAGCGAGAGCGCGCAAATGCACTCAAGCAAACACAAACAGCACAGCACGATGCGTATTTTTTTTTAAATTGACAAAATAAATCAAAAATAAATCAAAAATAAAAATAAGTGGAAAAGGCGAGTGTGCGCGAGCACACAGGAGCAAAGACAAGCAGCGAAGCTTGATGCGTAGTAAAGAAAATAATAAATAGACAACTGGTCGACCTCATTAGAAAAAAAACCCAAAAGATTAGATAGACAAACAAACAAACACATAAATGTGGAGAGAAGGGCAGTGCGCGTAGGAGCAAAGGTAAACAGCAGACAGACCTGAATCCTTATCTTTACAAGGTCGACCTCAGAACTTTGTTCAGTTTGTCTCGGTGACGGATAATGGAAGGAAGGGCAGGCAATTGGTCGACTTCATTTAAATAAACAAATAAAAATAATATAAACTCTCAGGAATAGATAAATAATAACAAAAAATTTGTAAAGTGGAGAAAGCGAGAGCGCGCGAATGCACTCAAGCAAACACAAACAGCACAGCACGATGCGTATTTTTTTAAAAAATTGACAAAATAAATCAAAAATAAATCAAAAATAAAAATCAGTGGAAAAGGCGAGAGTGCGCGAGCACACAGGAGCAAATGTAAGCAGCGCAGCTTGATGCGTAGTAAAAAAAATAATAAATAGATAACTGGTCGACCTCATTAGAAATAAAAACCCAAAGATTAGATAGACAAACAAACAAACACATAAATGTGGAGAGAAGGGCAGTGAGCGCAGGAGCAAATGTAAACAGCAGACAGACCTGAATCCTTATCTTTACAAGGTTGACCTCAGAACTTTGTTCAGTTTGTCTCGGTGACGGATAATGGAAGGAAGGGCAGGCAACTGGTCGACTTCATTTAAATAACCAAATAAAAAATAAGATAAACTCTCAGGAATAGATAAATAATAACAAAAAAATTGTAAAGTGGAGAAAGCGAGAGCGCGCGAATGCACTCAAGCAAACACAAACAGCACAGCACGATGCGTATTTTTTTAAAAAAATTGACAAAATAAATCAAAAATAAATCAAAAATAAAAATAACTGGAGAAGGCGAGAGTGCGCGAGCACACAGGAGCAAAGACAAGCAGCGCAGCTTGATGCGTAGTAAAAAAAAATAATAAATAGACAACTGGTCGACCTCATTAGAAATAAAAACCCAAAAGATTGGATAGACAAACAAACAAACACATAAATGTGGAGAGAAGGGCAGTGCGCGCAGGAGCAAAGGTAAACAGCAGACAGACCTGAATCCTTATCTTTACAAGGTCGACCTCAGAACTTTGTTCAGTTTGTCTCGGTGACGGATAATGGAAGGAAGGGCAGGCAACTGGTCGACTTCATTTAAATAAACAAATAAAAAATAAGATAAACTCTCAGGAATAGATAAATAATAACAAAAAAATTGTAAAGTGGAGAAACGAGAGCGCGCGAATGCACTCAAGCAAACACAAACAGCACAGCACGATGCGTATTTTTTTTTAAAAATTGACAAAATAAATCAAAAATGAATCAAAAATAAAAATAAGTGGAAAAGGCGAGAGTGCGCGAGCACACAGGAGCAAAGACAAGCAGCGCAGCTTGATGCGTAGTTAAAAAAATAATAAATAGACAACTGGTCGACCTCATTAGAAATAAAAACCCAAAAGATTAGATAGACAAACAAACAAACACATAAATGTGGAGAGAAGGGCAGTGCGCGCAGGAGCAAAGGTAAACAGCAGACAGACCTGAATCCGTATCTTTACAAGGTCGACCTCAGAACTTTGTTCAGTTTGTCTCGGTGACGGATAATGGAAGGAAGGGCAGGCAACTGGTCGACTTCATTTAAATAAACAAATAAAAAATAAGATAAACTCTCAGGAATAGATAAATAATAACAACAAAATTGTAAAGTGGAGAAAGCGAGAGCGCGCGAATGCACTCAAGCAAACACAAACAGCACAGCACGATGCGTATTTTTTTTAAATTGACAAAATAAATCAAAAATAAATCAAAAATAAAAATAAGTGGAAAAGGCGAGAGTGCGCGAGCACACAGGAGCAAAGACAAGCAGCGCAGCTTGATGCGTAGTAAAAAAAATAATAAATAGACAACTGGTCGACCTCATTAGAAAAAAAACCCAAAAGATTAGATAGACAAACAAACAAACACATAAATGTGGAGAGAAGGGCAGTGCGCGAAGGAGCAAAGGTAAACAGCAGACAGACCTGAATCCTTATCTTTACAAGGTCGACCTCAGAACTTTGTTCAGTTTGTCTCGGTGACGGATAATGGAAGGAAGGGCAGGCAACTGGTCGACTTCATTTAAATAAACAAATAAAAAATAAGATAAACTCTCAGGAATAGATAAATAATAACAAAAAAATTGTAAAGTGGAGAAATCGAGAGCGCGCGAATGCACTCAAGCAAACACAAACAGCACAGCACTATGCGTATTTTTTTTTTAAATTGACAAAATAAATCAAAAATAAATCAAAAATAAAAATAAGTGGAAAAGGCGAGATTGCGTGAGCACACAGGAGCAAAGACAAGCAGCGCAGCTTGACGCGTAGTAAAAAAAAATAATAAATAGACAACTGGTCGACCTCATTAGAAATAAAAACCCAAAAGATTAGATAGACAAACCAACAAACACATAAATGTGGAGAGAAGGGCAGTGCGGGCAGGAGCAAAGGTAAACAGCAGACAGACCTGAATCCTTATCTTTACAAGGTCGACCTCAGAACTTTGTTCAGTTTTTCTCGGTGACAGATAATGGAAGGAAGGGCAGGCAACTGGTGGACTTCATTTAAATAAACAAATAAAAAATAATATAAACTCTCAGGAATAGATAAATAATAACAAAAAAATTGTAAAGTGGAGAAAGCGGGAGCGCGCGAATGCACTCAAGCAAACACAAACAGCACAGCACGATGCGTATTTTTTTAAAAAATTGACAAAATAAATCAAAAATAAATCAAAAATAAAAATAAGTGGAAAAGGCGAGTGTGCGCGAGCACACAGGAGCAAAGATAAGCAGCGCAGCTTGATGCGTAATAAAAAAAATAATAAATAGACAACTGGTCGACCTCATTAGAAATAAAAACCCAAAACATTAGAGAGACAAACAAACAAACACATAAATGTGGAGAGATGGGCAGTGGGCGCAGGAGCAAAGGTAAACAGCAGACAGACCTGAATCCTTATCTTTACAAGGTCAACCTCAGAACTTTGTTCAGTTAGTCTCGGTGACGGATAATGGAAGGAAGGGCAGGCAACTGGTCGACTTCATTTAAATAAACAAATAAAAAATAAGATAAACTCTCAGGAATAGATAAATAATAACAAAAAAATTGTAAAGTGGAGAAAGCGAGAGCGCGCGAATGCACTCAAGCAAACACAAACAGCACAGCACGATGCGTATTTTTTTTTAATTGACAAAATAAATCAAAAATAAATCAAAAATAAAAATAAGTGGAAAAGGCGAGAGTGCGCGAGCACACAGGAGCAAAGACAAGCAGCGCAGCTTGATGCGTAGTAAAAAAAAAATAAATAGACAACTGGTCGACCTCATTAGAAATAAAAACCCAAAAGATTAGATAGACAAACAAACAAACACATAAATGTGGAGAGATGGGCAGTGCGCGCAGGAGCAAAGGTAAACAGCAGACAGACCTGAATCCTTATCTTTACAAGGTCGACCTCAGAACTTTGTTCAGTTTGTCTCGGTGACGGATAATGGAAGGAAGGGCAGGCAACTGGTCGACTTCATTTAAATAAACAAATAAAAAATAAGATAAACTCTCAGGAATAGATAAATAATAACAAAAAAATTGTAAAGTGGAGAAAGCGAGAGCGCGCGAATGCACTCAAGCAAACACAAACAGCACAGCACGATGCGTATTTTTTTTTAAATTGAGAAAATAAATCAAAAATAAATCAAAAATAAAAATAAGTGGAAAAGGCGAGAGTGCGCGAGCACACAGGAGCAAAGACAAGCAGCCCAGCTTGATGCGTAGTAAAAAAAATAATAAATAGACAACTGGTCGACCTCACTAGAAATAAAAACCCAAAAGATTAGATAGACAAACAAACAAACACATAAATGTGGAGAGAAGGGCAGTGCGCGCAGGAGCAAAGGTAAACAGCAGACAGACCTGAATCCTTATCTTTACAAGGTCGACCTCAGAACTTTGTTCAGTTTGTCTCGGTGACGGATAATGGAAGGAAGGGCAGGCAACTGGTCGACTTCATTTAAATAAACAAATAAAAAATAAGATAAACTCTCAGGAATAGATAAATAATAACAAAAAAATTGTAAAGTGTAGAAAGCGAGAGCGCGCGAATGCACTCAAGCAAACACAAACAGCACAGCACGATGCGTATTTTTTTTAAATTGACAAAATAAATCAAAAATAACAATAAGTGGAAAAGGCGAGAGTGCGCGAGCACACAGGAGCAAAGACAAGCAGCGCAGCTTGATGCGTAGTAAAAAAAATAATAAATAGACAACTGGTCGACCTCATTAGAAATAAAAACCCAAAAGATTAGATAGACAAACAAACAAACACATAAATGTGGAGAGAAGGGCAGTGCGCGCAGGAGCAAAGGTAAACAGCAGACAGACCTGAATCCTTATCTTTACAAGGTCGACCTCAGAACTTTGTTCAGTTTGTCTCGGTGACGGATAATGGAAGGAAGGGCAGGCAACTGGTCGACTTCATTTAAATAAACAAATAAAAAATAAGATAAACTCTCAGGAATAGATAAATAATAACCAAAAAATTGTAAAGTGGTGAAAGCGAGAGCGCGCGAATGCACTCAAGCAAACACAAACAGCACAGCACGATGCGTATTTTTTTTTATATTGACAATATAAATAAAAAATAAATCAAAAATAACAATAAGTGGAAAAGGCGAGAGTGTGCGAGCACACAGGAGCAAAGACAAGCAGCGCAGCTTGATGCGCAGCAAAAAAAATAATAAATAGACAACTGGTCGACCTCATTAGAAATAAAAACGCAAAAGATTAGATAGACAAACAAACAAACACATAAATGTGGAGAGAAGGGCAGTGCGCTCAGGAGCAAAGGTAAACAGCAGACAGACCTGAATCCTTATCTTTACAAGGTCGACCTCAGAACTTTGTTCAGTTTGTCTCGGTGACGGATAATGGAAGGAAGGGCAGGCAACTGGTCGACTTCATTTAAATAAACAAATAAAAAATAAGATAAACTCTCAGGAATAGATAAATAATAACAAAAAAATTGTAAAGTGGAGAAAGCGAGAGCGCGCGAATGCACTCAAGCAAACACAAACAGCACAGCACGATGCGTATTTTTTTTTAAAATTGACAAAATAAATCAAAAATAAATCAAAAATAAAAATAAGTGGAAAAGGGCTGGGGATATAGCCTAGTGGCAAGAGTGCCTGCCTCGGATACACGAGGCCCTAGGTTCGATTCCCCAGCACCACATATACAGAAAACGGCCAGAAGCGGCGCTGTGTCTCAAGTGGCAGAGTGCTAGCCTTGAGCGGGAAGAACCCAGGGACGGTGCTCCGGCCCTGAGTCCAAGGCCCAGGACTGGCCAAAAAAAAAAAAAAACAAAAATAAAAATAAGTGGAAAAGGCGAGAGTGCGCGAGCACACAGGAGCAAAGACAAGCAGCGCAGCTTGATGCGTAGTAAAAAAAATAATAAATAGACAACTGGTCGACCTCATTAGAAAAAAAACCCAAAAGATTAGATAGACAAACAAACAAACACATAAATGTGGAGAGAAGGGCAGTGCGCGCAGGAGCAAAGGTAAACAGCAGACAGACCTGAATCCTTATCTTTACAAGGTCGACCTCAGAACTTTGTTCAGTTTGTCTCGGTGACGGATAATGGAAGGAAGGGCAGGCAACTGGTCGACTTCATTTAAATAAACAAATAAAAAATAAGATAAACTCTCAGGAATAGATAAATAATAACAAAAAAATTGTAAAGTGGAGAAATCGAGAGCGCGCGAATGCACTCAAGCAAACACAAACAGCACAGCACGATGCGTATTTTTTTTTTAAATTGACAAAATAAATCAAAAATAAATCAAAAATAAAAATAAGTGGAAAAGGCGAGATTGCGTGAGCACACAGGAGCAAAGACAAGCAGCGCAGCTTGACGCGTAGTAAAAAAAAATAATAAATAGACAACTGGTCGACCTCATTAGAAATAAAAACCCAAAAGATTAGATAGACAAACCAACAAACACATAAATGTGGAGAGAAGGGCAGTGCGGGCAGGAGCAAAGGTAAACAGCAGACAGACCTGAATCCTTATCTTTACAAGGTCGACCTCAGAACTTTGTTCAGTTTTTCTCGGTGACAGATAATGGAAGGAAGGGCAGGCAACTGGTGGACTTCATTTAAATAAACAAATAAAAAATAATATAAACTCTCAGGAATAGATAAATAATAACAAAAAAATTGTAAAGTGGAGAAAGCGGGAGCGCGCGAATGCACTCAAGCAAACACAAACAGCACAGCACGATGCGTATTTTTTTAAAAAATTGACAAAATAAATCAAAAATAAATCAAAAATAAAAATAAGTGGAAAAGGCGAGAGTGCGCGAGCACACAGGAGCAAAGATAAGCAGCGCAGCTTGATGCGTAATAAAAAAAATAATAAATAGACAACTGGTCGACCTCATTAGAAATAAAAACCCAAAACATTAGAGAGACAAACAAACAAACACATAAATGTGGAGAGATGGGCAGTGGGCGCAGGAGCAAAGGTAAACAGCAGACAGACCTGAATCCTTATCTTTACAAGGTCAACCTCAGAACTTTGTTCAGTTAGTCTCGGTGACGGATAATGGAAGGAAGGGCAGGCAACTGGTCGACTTCATTTAAATAAACAAATAAAAAATAAGATAAACTCTCAGGAATAGATAAATAATAACAAAAAAATTGTAAAGTGGAGAAAGCGAGAGCGCGCGAATGCACTCAAGCAAACACAAACAGCACAGCACGATGCGTATTTTTTTTTAATTGACAAAATAAATCAAAAATAAATCAAAAATAAAAATAAGTGGAAAAGGCGAGAGTGCGCGAGCACACAGGAGCAAAGACAAGCAGCCCAGCTTGATGCGTAGTAAAAAAAATAATAAATAGACAACTGGTCGACCTCACTAGAAATAAAAACCCAAAAGATTAGATAGACAAACAAACAAACACATAAATGTGGAGAGAAGGGCAGTGCGCGCAGGAGCAAAGGTAAACAGCAGACAGACCTGAATCCTTATCTTTACAAGGTCGACCTCAGAACTTTGTTCAGTTTGTCTCGGTGACGGATAATGGAAGGAAGGGCAGGCAACTGGTCGACTTCATTTAAATAAACAAATAAAAAATAAGATAAACTCTCAGGAATAGATAAATAATAACAAAAAAATTGTAAAGTGTAGAAAGCGAGAGCGCGCGAATGCACTCAAGCAAACACAAACAGCACAGCACGATGCGTATTTTTTTTAAATTGACAAAATAAATCAAAAATAACAATAAGTGGAAAAGGCGAGAGTGCGCGAGCACACAGGAGCAAAGACAAGCAGCGCAGCTTGATGCGTAGTAAAAAAAATAATAAATAGACAACTGGTCGACCTCATTAGAAATAAAAACCCAAAAGATTAGATAGACAAACAAACAAACACATAAATGTGGAGAGAAGGGCAGTGCGCGCAGGAGCAAAGGTAAACAGCAGACAGACCTGAATCCTTATCTTTACAAGGTCGACCTCAGAACTTTGTTCAGTTTGTCTCGGTGACGGATAATGGAAGGAAGGGCAGGCAACTGGTCGACTTCATTTAAATAAACAAATAAAAAATAAGATAAACTCTCAGGAATAGATAAATAATAACCAAAAAATTGTAAAGTGGTGAAAGCGAGAGCGCGCGAATGCACTCAAGCAAACACAAACAGCACAGCACGATGCGTATTTTTTTTTATATTGACAATATAAATAAAAATAAATCAAAAATAACAATAAGTGGAAAAGGCGAGAGTGTGCGAGCACACAGGAGCAAAGACAAGCAGCGCAGCTTGATGCGCAGCAAAAAAAATAATAAATAGACGACTGGTCGACCTCATTAGAAATAAAAACGCAAAAGATTAGATAGACAAACAAACAAACACATAAATGTGGAGAGAAGGGCAGTGCGCTCAGGAGCAAAGGTAAACAGCAGACAGACCTGAATCCTTATCTTTACAAGGTCGACCTCAGAACTTTGTTCAGTTTGTCTCGGTGACGGATAATGGAAGGAAGGGCAGGCAACTGGTCGACTTCATTTAAATAAACAAATAAAAAATAAGATAAACTCTCAGGAATAGATAAATAATAACAAAAAAATTGTAAAGTGGAGAAAGCGAGAGCGCGCGAATGCACTCAAGCAAACACAAACAGCACAGCACGATGCGTATTTTTTTTTAAAATTGACAAAATAAATCAAAAATAAATCAAAAATAAAAATAAGTGGAAAAGGGCTGGGGATATAGCCTAGTGGCAAGAGTGCCTGCCTCGGATACACGAGGCCCTAGGTTCGATTCCCCAGCACCACATATACAGAAAACGGCCAGAAGCGGCGCTGTGTCTCAAGTGGCAGAGTGCTAGCCTTGAGCGGGAAGAACCCAGGGACGGTGCTCCGGCCCTGAGTCCAAGGCCCAGGACTGGCCAAAAAAAAAAAAAAACAAAAACAAAAATAAGTGGAAAAGGCGAGAGTGCGCGAGCACACAGGAGCAAAGACAAGCAGCACAGCTTGATGCGTAGTAAAAAAAATAATAAATAGACAACTGGTCGACCTCATTAGAAATAAAAACCCAAAAGATTAGATAGACAAACCAACAAACACATAAATGTGGAGAGAAGGGCAGTGCGCGCAGGAGCAAAGGTAAACAGCAGACAGACCTGAATCCTTATCTTTACAAGGTCGACCTCAGAACTTTGTTCAGTTTGTCTCGGTGACGGATAATTGAAGGAAGGGCAGGCAACTGGTCGACTTCATTTAAATAAACAAATAAAAAATAAGATAAACTCTCAGGAATAGATAAATAATAACAAAAAAATTGTAAAGTGGAGAAAGCGAGAGCGCGCGAATGCACTCAAGCAAACACAAACAGCACAGCACGATGCGTATTTTTTTTAAAATTGACAAAATAAATCAAAAATAAATCAAAAATTAAAATAAGTGGAAAAGGCGAGAGTGCGCGAGCACACAGGAGCAAAGACAAGCAGCGCAGCTTGATGCGTAGTAAAAAAAATAATAAATAGACAACTGGTCGACCTCATTAGAAATAAAAACGCAAAAGATTAGATAGACAAACAAACAAACACATAAATGTGGAGAGAAGGGCAGTGCACGCAGGAGCAATGGTAAACAGCAGACAGACCTGAATCCTTATCTTTACAAGGTCGACCTCAGAACTTTGTTCAGTTTCTCTCTGTGACGGATAATGGAAAGAAGGGCAGGCAACTGGTCGACTTCATTTAAATAAACAACTAAAAAATAAGATAAACTCTCAGGTATATAAAAATAATAATAAAAAAATTGTAAAGTGGAGAAAGCGAGAGCGCGCGAATGCACTCAAGCAAACACAATCAGCACAGCACGATGCGTATTTTTTTTAAAAAATGACAAAATAAATCAAAAATAAATCAAAAATAAAAATAAGTGGAAAAAGGCGAGAGTGCGCGAGCACACAGGAGGAAAGACAAGCAGCACAGCTTAATGGGTAGTAAAAAAAATAATAAATAGACAACTGGTCGACCCCATTAGCAATAAAAACCCAAAAGTTTAGATAGACAAACAAAGAAACACATAAATGTGGAGAGAAGGGCAGTGCGCACAGGAGCAAAGGTAAACAGCAGACAGACCTGAATCTTTATCTTTACAAGGTCGACCTCAGACCTTTGTTCAGTTTGTCTCGGTGACGGATAATGGAAGGAAGGGCAGGCAAATGGTCGACTTCATTTAAATAAACAAATAAAAAATAAGATAAACTCTCAGGAATAGATAAATAATAACAAAAAAATTGTAAAGTGGAGAAAGCGAGAGCGCGCGAATACACTCAATCAAACACAAACAGCACAGCACGATGCGTTTTTTTTTTAAAATTGACAAAATAAATCAAAAATAAATCAAAAATAAAAATAAGTGGAAAATGCGAGAGTGCCCGAGCACACAGGAGCAAAGAAAAGCAGCGCAGCTTGATGCGTAGTAAAAAAAATAATAAATAGACAACTGGTCGACCTCATTAGAAATAAAAACCCAAAAGATTAGATAGACAAACAAACAAACACATAAATGTGAAGAGAAGGGCAGTGCGCGCAGGAGTAAAGGTAAACAGCAGACAGACCTGAATCCTTATCTTTACAAGGTCGACCTCAGAACTTTGTTCAGTTGTCTCGGTGACGGATAATGGAAGGAAGGGCAGGCAACTGGTCGACTTCATTTAAATAAACAAATAAAAAATAAGAAAAACTCTCAGGATTAGATAAATAATAACAAAAAATTGTAAAGTGGAGAAAGCGAGAGCGCGCGAATGCACTCAAGCAAACACAAACAGCACAGTACGATGCGTATTTTTTTTTAAATTGACAAAATAAATCAAAAAATAAATCAAAAATAAAAATAAGTGGAAAAGGCGAGAGTGCGCGAGCACACAGGAATAAAAAGACAAGCAGCGCAGCTTGATGCGTAATAAAAAAAATAATAAATAGACAACTGGTCGACCTCATTAGAAAAAAAACCCAAAAGATTAGATAGACAAACAAACAAACACATAAATGTGGAGAGAAGGGCAGTGCACGCAGGAGCAAAGGTAAACAGCAGACAGACCTGAATCCTTATCTTTACAAGGTCGACCTCAGAACTTTGTTCAGTTTGTGTCGGTGACCGATAATGGAAGGAAGGGCAGGCAACTGGTCGACTTCATTTAAATAAACAAATAAAAAATAAGATAAACTCTCAGGAATAGATAAATAATAACAAAAAAATTGTAAAGTGGAGAAAGCGAGAGCGCGCGAATGCACTCAAGCAAACACAAACAGCACAGCACGATGCGTATTTTTTTTTTAAATTGACAAAATAAATCAAAAATAAATCAAAAATAAAAATCAGTGGAAAAGGCGAGAGTGCGCGAGCACACAGGAGCAAAGACAAGCAGCGCAGCTTGATGCGTAGTAAAAAAAATAATAAATAGACAACTGGTCGACCTCATTAGAAAAAAAACCCAAAAGATTAGATAGACAAACAAACAAACACATAAATGTGGAGAGAAGGGCAGTGCGCGAAGGAGCAAAGGTAAACAGCAGACAGACCTGAATCCTTATCTTTACAAGGTCGACCTCAGAACTTTGTTCAGTTTGTCTCGGTGACGGATAATGGAAGGAAGGGCAGGCAACTGGTCGACTTCATTTAAATAAACAAATAAAAAATAAGATAAACTCTCAGGAATAGATAAATAATAACAAAAAAATTGTAAAGTGGAGAAATCGAGAGCGCGCGAATGCACTCAAGCAAACACAAACAGCACAGCACGATGCGTATTTTTTTTTTAAATTGACAAAATAAATCAAAAATAAATCAAAAATAAAAATAAGTGGAAAAGGCGAGATTGCGTGAGCACACAGGAGCAAAGACAAGCAGCGCAGCTTGACGCGTAGTAAAAAAAAATAATAAATAGACAACTGGTCGACCTCATTAGAAATAAAAACCCAAAAGATTAGATAGACAAACCAACAAACACATAAATGTGGAGAGAAGGGCAGTGCGGGCAGGAGCAAAGGTAAACAGCAGACAGACCTGAATCCTTATCTTTACAAGGTCGACCTCAGAACTTTGTTCAGTTTTTCTCGGTGACAGATAATGGAAGGAAGGGCAGGCAACTGGTGGACTTCATTTAAATAAACAAATAAAAAATAATATAAACTCTCAGGAATAGATAAATAATAACAAAAAAATTGTAAAGTGGAGAAAGCGGGAGCGCGCGAATGCACTCAAGCAAACACAAACAGCACAGCACGATGCGTATTTTTTTAAAAAATTGACAAAATAAATCAAAAATAAATCAAAAATAAAAATAAGTGGAAAAGGCGAGAGTGCGCGAGCACACAGGAGCAAAGATAAGCAGCGCAGCTTGATGCGTAATAAAAAAAATAATAAATAGACAACTGGTCGACCTCATTAGAAATAAAAACCCAAAACATTAGAGAGACAAACAAACAAACACATAAATGTGGAGAGATGGGCAGTGGGCGCAGGAGCAAAGGTAAACAGCAGACAGACCTGAATCCTTATCTTTACAAGGTCAACCTCAGAACTTTGTTCAGTTAGTCTCGGTGACGGATAATGGAAGGAAGGGCAGGCAACTGGTCGACTTCATTTAAATAAACAAATAAAAAATAAGATAAACTCTCAGGAATAGATAAATAATAACAAAAAAATTGTAAAGTGGAGAAAGCGAGAGCGCGCGAATGCACTCAAGCAAACACAAACAGCACAGCACGATGCGTATTTTTTTATAATTGACAAAATAAATCAAAAATAAATCAAAAATAAAAATAAGTGGAAAAGGCGAGAGTGCGCGAGCACACAGGAGCAAAGACAAGCAGCGCAGCTTGATGCGTAGTAAAAAAAAAATAAATAGACAACTGGTCGACCTCATTAGAAATAAAAACCCAAAAGATTAGATAGACAAACAAACAAACACATAAATGTGGAGAGATGGGCAGTGCGCGCAGGAGCAAAGGTAAACAGCAGACAGACCTGAATCCTTATCTTTACAAGGTCGACCTCAGAACTTTGTTCAGTTTGTCTCGGTGACGGATAATGGAAGGAAGGGCAGGCAACTGGTCGACTTCATTTAAATAAACAAATAAAAAATAAGATAAACTCTCAGGAATAGATAAATAATAACAAAAAAATTGTAAAGTGTAGAAAGCGAGAGCGCGCGAATGCACTCAAGCAAACACAAACAGCACAGCACGATGCGTATTTTTTTTAAATTGACAAAATAAATCAAAAATAACAATAAGTGGAAAAGGCGAGAGTGCGCGAGCACACAGGAGCAAAGACAAGCAGCGCAGCTTGATGCGTAGTAAAAAAAAATAATAAATAGACAACTGGTCGACCTCATTAGAAATAAAAACCCAAAAGATTAGATAGACAAACAAACAAACACATAAATGTGGAGAGAAGGGCAGTGCGCGCAGGAGCAAAGGTAAACAGCAGACAGACCTGAATCCTTATCTTTACAAGGTCGACCTCAGAACTTTGTTCAGTTTGTCTCGGTGACGGATAATGGAAGGAAGGGCAGGCAACTGGTCGACTTCATTTAAATAAACAAATAAAAAATAAGATAAACTCTCAGGAATAGATAAATAATAACCAAAAAATTGTAAAGTGGTGAAAGCGAGAGCGCGCGAATGCACTCAAGCAAACACAAACAGCACAGCACGATGCGTATTTTTTTTTATATTGACAATATAAATAAAAAATAAATCAAAAATAACAATAAGTGGAAAAGGCGAGAGTGTGCGAGCACACAGGAGCAAAGACAAGCAGCGCAGCTTGATGCGCAGCAAAAAAAATAATAAATAGACAACTGGTCGACCTCATTAGAAATAAAAACGCAAAAGATTAGATAGACAAACAAACAAACACATAAATGTGGAGAGAAGGGCAGTGCGCTCAGGAGCAAAGGTAAACAGCAGACAGACCTGAATCCTTATCTTTACAAGGTCGACCTCAGAACTTTGTTT
>NW_025958634.1:0-44908 GCF_023159225.1 Perognathus longimembris pacificus | reverse complement strand
GGTCGACCAGTTGTCTATTTATTATTTTTTTTACTACGCATCAAGCTGCGCTGCTTGTCTTTGCTCCTGTGTGCTCGTGCACTCTCCGCCTTTTCCACTTATTTTTATTTTTGATTTCTTTTTGATTTATTTTGTCAATTTTTAAAAAAATACGCATCGTGCTGTGCTGTTTGTGTTTGCTTGAGTGCATTCGCGCGCTCTCGCTTTCTCCACTTTACAATTTTTTTGTTATTATTCATCTATTCCTGAGAATTTATCTTATTTTTTATTTGTTTATTTAAATGAAGTCGACCAGTTGCCTGCCCTTCCTTCCATTATCCTTCACCGAGACAAACTGAACAAAGTTCTGAGGTCGACCTTGTAAAGATAAGGATTCAGGTCTGTCTGCTGTTTACCTTTGCTCCTGCGCGCACTGCCCTTCTCTCCACATTTATGTGTTTGTTTCTTTGTCTATCTAATCTTTTGGGTTTTTATTTCTATTGAGGTCGACCAGTTGTCTATTTATTATTTTTTTTACTACGCATCACGCTGCGCTGCTTGTCTTTGCTCCTGTGTGCTCGCGCACACTCGCCCTTTCCACTTATTTTTATTTTTGATTTATTTTCTCAATTTCAAAAAAAAATACGCATCGTGCTGTGCTGTTTGTGTTTGCTTGAGTGCATTCGCGCGCTCTCGCTTTCTCCACTTTACAATTTTTTTGTTATTATTTAAGTATTCCTGAGAGTTTATCTTATTTTTTATTTGTTTATTTAAATGAAGTCGACCAGTTGCCTGCCCTTCCTTCCATTATCCGTCACCGAGAGAAACTGAACAAAGTTCTGAAGTCGACCTTGTAAAGATAAGAATTCAGGTCTGTCTGCTGTTTACCTTTGCTCCTGCGCGCACTGCACTTCTCTCCACATTTATGTGTTTGCTTGTTTGTCTATCTAATCTTTTGGGTTTTTATTTCTAATGAGGTCGACCAGTTGTCTATTTATTATTTTTTTTACTACGCATCAAGCTGCGCTGCTTGTGTTTGCTCCTGTGTGCTCGCGCACTCTCGACTTTTCCACTTATTTTTATTTTGATTTATTTTGTCAATATAAAAAAAAATACGCATCGTGCTGTGCTGTTTGTGTTTGCTTGAGTGCATTGGCGCGCTCTCTCTTTCTCCACTTTACAATTTTTTTGTTATTATTTAACTATTCCTGAGAGTTTATCTTATTTTTTATTTGTTTATTTAAATGAAGTCGACCAGTTGCCTGCCCTTCCTTCCATTATCCGTCACCGAGACAAACTGAACAAAGTTCTGAGGTCGACCTTGTAAAGATAAGGATTCAGGTCTGTCTGCTGTTTACCTTTGCTCCTGCGCACACTGCCCTTCTCTCCACAATTATGTGTTTGTTTGTTTGTCTATCTAATCTTTTGGGTTTTTATTTCTAATGAGGTCGACCAGTTGTCTATTTATTATTTTTTTTACTACCCATCAAGCTGCGCTGCTTGTCTTTGCTCCTGTGTGCTCGTGCACTCTCGCCTTTTCCACTTATTTTTACTTTTGTTTTCTTTTTGATTTATTTTGTCAATTTTTAAAAAAATACGCATCGTGCTGTGCTGTTTGTGTTTGCTTGAGTGCATTCGCGCGCTCTCGCTTTCTCCACTTTACAATTTTTTTGTTATTATTTATCTATTCCTGAGAGTTTATCTTATTTTTTATTTGTTTATTTAAATGAAGTCGACCAGTTGCGTGCCCTTCCTTCCATTATCCGTCACCGAGACAAACTGAACAAAGTTCTGAGGTCGACCTTGTAAAGATAAGGATTCAGGTCTGTCTGCTGTTTACCTTTGCTACTGCGCGCACTGCCCTTCTTTCCACATTTATGTGTTTGTTTGTTTGTCTATCTTATCTTTTGGGTTTTTATTTCTAATGAGGTCGACCAGTTGTCTATTTATTATTTTTTTTACTACGCATGATGCTGCGCTGCTTGTCTTTGCTCCTGTGTGCTCGCGCACTCTCGCCTTTTCCACTTATTTTTATTTTTGATTTATTTTGTCAATTTAAAAAAAAATACGCATCGTGCTGTGCTCTTTGTGTTTGCTTGAGTGAATTCGCGCGCTCTCGCTTTCTCCACTTTACAATTTTTGTTATTATTTATCTATTCCTGAGAGTTTATCTTATTTTTTATTTGTTTATTTAAATGAAGTCGACCAGTTGCCTGCCCTTCCTTCCATTATCCGTCACCGAGACAAACTGAACAAAGTTCTGAGGTCGACCTTGTAAAGATAAGGATTCAGGTCTGTCTGCTGTTTACCTTTGCTCCTGCGCGCACTGCCCTTCTCTCCACATTTATGTGTTTGTTTGTTTGTCTATTTAATCTTTTGGGTTTTTATTTCTAATGAGGTCGACCAGTTGTCTATTTATTATTTTTTTTACTACGCATCAAGCTGCGCTGCTTGTCTTTGCTCCTGTGTGCTCGCGCACTCTCGCCTTTTCCACTTATTTTTATTTTTGATTTATTTTTTCAATTTAAAAAAAATACGCATCGTGCTGTGCTGTTTGTGTTTGCTTGAGTGCATTCGCGCGCTCTCGCTCTCTCCACTTTACAATTTTTTTGTTATTATTTATCTATTCCTGAGAGTTTATCTTATTTTTTATTTGTTTATTTAAATGAAGTCGACCAGTTGCCTGCCCTTCCTTCCATTATCCGTCACCGAGACAAACTGAACAAAGTTGTGAGGTCGAACTTGTAAAAGATAAGGATTCAGGTCTGTCTGCTGTTTACCTTTGCTCCTGCGCGCACTGCCCTTCTCTCCACATTTATGTGTTTGTTTGTTTGTCTATCTAATCTTTTGGGTTTTTATTTCTAATGAGGTCGACCAGTTGTCTATTTATTATTTTTTTACTACGCATCAAGATGCGCTGCTTGTGTTTGCTCCTGTGTGCTCGCGCACTCTCGCCTTTTCCACTTATTTTTATTTTTGATTCATTTTTGATATATTTTGTCAATTATAAAAAAAAATACGCATCGTGCTGTGCTGTTTGTGTTTGCTTGAGTGCATTCGCGCGCTCTCGCTTTCTCCACTTTCCAATTTTTTTGTTATTATTTATCTATTCCTGAGAGTTTATCTTATTTTTTATTTGTTTATTTAAATGAAGTCGACCAGTTGCCTACCCTTCCTTCCATTATCCGTCACCGAGACAAACTGAACAAAGTTGTGAGGTCGACCTTGTAAAGATAAGGATTCAGGTCTGTCTGCTGTTTACCTTTACTCCTGCGCGCACTGCCCTTCTCTCCACATTTATGTGTTTGTTTGTTTGTCTATCTAATCTTTTGGGTTTTTATTTCTAATGAGGTCGACCAGTTATCTATTTATTATTTTTTTACTACGCATCAAGCTGCGGTGCTTGTCTTTGCTCCTTTGTGCTCGCGCACTCTCGCCTTTTCCACTTATTTTTATTTTTGATTTATTTTGTCAATTTAAAAAAAATATGCATAGTGCTGTGCTGTTTGTGTTTGCTTGAGTGCATTCGCGCGCTCTCGCTTTCTCCACTTTACAATTTTTTGTTATTATTTATCTATTCCTGAGAGTTTATGTTATTTTTTATTTGTTTATTTAAATGAAGTCGACCAGTTGCCTGCCCTTCCTTCCATTATCCGTCACCGAGACAAACTGAACAAAGTTCTGAGGTCGACCTTGTAAAGATAAGGATTCAGGTCTGTCTGCTGTTTACCTTTGCTCCTGCGCGCACTGCCCTTCTCTCCACATTGATGTGTTTGTTTGTTTGTCTATCTAATCTTTTGGGTTTTTATTTCTAATGAGGTAGACCAGTTGTCTATTTATTATTTTTTTTACTACGCATCAAGCTGCGCTGCTTGTCTTTGCTCCTGTGTGCTCGCGCACTCTCCGCCTTTTCCACTTATTTTATTTTTGATTTATTTTTTCAATTTAAAAAAATACGCATCGTGCTGTGCTGTTTGTGTTTGCTTGAGTGCATTCGCGCGCTCTCGCTTTCTCCACTTTACAATTTTTTGTTATTATTTATCTATTCCTGAGATTTTATGTTATTTTTTATTTGTTTATTTAAATGAAGTCGACCAGCTTGCCTGCCCTTCCTTCCATTATCCGTCACCGAGACAAACTGAACAAAGTTCTGAGGTCGACCTTGTAAAGATAAGGATTCAGGTCTGTCTGCTGTTTACCTTTGGTCCTGCGCGCACTGCCCTTCTCTCCACATTTATGTGTTTGTTTGTTTGTCTTTCTAATCTTTTGGGTTTTTATTTCTAATGAGGTAGACCAGTTGTCTATTTATTATTTTTTTTACTACGCATCAAGCTGCGCTGCTTGTCTTTGCTCCTGTGTGCTCGCACACTCTCTCCTTTTCCACTTATTTTTATTTTTGTTTTATTTTTGATTAATTTTGGTCAATTTAAAAAAAAATACGCATCGTGCTGTGATGTTTGTGTTTGCTTGAGTGCATTCGCGCGCTCTCGCTTTCTCCACTTTACAATTTTTTGTTATTATTATCTATTCCTGAGAGTTTATCTTATTTTTTATTGTTTATTTAATTGAAGTCGACCAGTTGCCTGCCCTTCCTTCCATTATCCGTCACCGAGACAAACTGAACAAAGTTCTGAGGTCGACCTTGTAAAGATAAGGATTCATGTCTGTATGCTGTATACATTTGCTGCTGCGCGCACTGCCCTTCTCTCCACAATTATGTGTTTGTTTGTTTGTCTATCGAATCTTTTGGGTTTTTATTTCTAATGAGGTCGACCAGTTGTCTATTTATTATTTTTTTTACTACGCATCAAGCTGCGCTGCTTGTCTTTGCTCCTGTGTGCTCGCGCACTCTCGCCTTTTCCACTTATTTTTATTTTTGATTTATTTTTTATTTATTTTGTCAATTAAAAAAATACGCATCGTGCTGTGCTGTTTGTGTTTGCTTGAGTGCATTCGCGCGCTCTCGCTTTCTCCACTTTACAAATGTTGTTATTATTTATCTATTCCTGAGAGTTTATCTTAATTTTTATTTGTTTATTTAAATGAAGTCGACCAGTTGCCTCCCTTCCTTCCATTATCCGTCACCGAGACAAACTGAACAAAGTTCTGAGGTCGACCTTTTAAAGATAAGGATTCAGGTCTGTCTGCTGTTTACCTTTGCTCCTGCGCGCACTGCCCTTCTCTCCACATTTATGTGTTTGTTTGTTTGTCTATCTAATCTTTTGGGTTTTTATTTCTAATGACTTCGACCAGTTATCTATTTATTATTTTTTTTTACTACGCATCAAGCTGCGCTGCTTGTCTTTGCTCCTGTGTGCTCGCGCACTCTCGCCTTTTCCACTTATTTTTATTTTTGATTTATTTTTGATTTATTTTGTCAATTTAAAAAAAAATACGCATCGTGCTTTGCTCTTTGTGTTTGCTTGAGTGCATTCGCGCGCTCTCGCTTTCTCCACTTTACAATATTTTTGTTATTATTTATCTATTCCTGAGAGTTTATCTTATTTTTTATTTGTTTATTTAAATGAAGTCGACCAGTTGCCTGCCCTTCCTTCCATTATCCGTCACCGAGACAAACTGAACAAAGTTCTGAGGTCGACCTTGTAAAGATAAGGATTCAGGTCTGTCTGCTGTTTACCTTTGCTCCTGCGCGCACTGCCCTTCTCTCCACATTTATGTGTTTGTTTGTTTGTCTATCTAATCTTTTGGGTTTTTATTTCTAATGAGGTCGACCAGTTGTCTATTTACTATTTTTTTTACTACGCATCAAGCTGCGCTGCTTGTCTTTGCTCCTGTGTGCTCGCGCACTTTCGCCTTTTCCACTTATTTTTATTTTTGATTTATTTTGTCAATTTTAAAAAAAATACGCATCGTGCTGTGCTGTTTGTGATGCTTGAGTGCATTCGCGCGCTCTCGCTTTCTCCACTTTACAATTTTTTTTGTTATTATTTATCTATTCCTGAGAGTTTATCTTATTTTTTATTTGTTTATTTAAATGAAGTCGACCAGTTGCCTGCCCTTCCTTCCATTATCCGTCACCGAGACAAACTGAACAAAGTTCTGAGGTCGACCTTGTAAAGATAAGGATTCAGGTCTGTCTGCTGTTTACCGTTGCTCCTGCGCGCACTGCCCTTCTCTCCACATTTATGTGTTTGTTTGTTTGTCTATCTAATCTTTTGGGTTTTTATTTCTAATGAGGTCGACCAGTTGTCTATTTATTATTTTTTTTACTACGCATCAAGCTGCGCTGCTTGTCTTTGCTCCTGTGTGCTCGCGCACTCTCGTCTTTTCCACTTATTTTTATTTTTGATTTATTTTTGATTTATTTTGTCAATTTAAAAAAAATACGCATCGTGCTGTGCTGTTTGTGTTTGCTTGAGTGCATTCGCGCGCTGTCGCTTTCTCCACTTTACAAATTTTTTTATTATTTATCTATTCCTGAGAGTTTATCTTATTTTTATTTGTTTATTTAAATGAAGTCGACCAGTTGCCTGCCCTTCCTTCCATTATCCGTCACCGAGACAAACTGAACAAAGTTCTGAGGTCGACCTTGTAAAGATAAGGATTCAGGTCTGTCTGCTGTTTACCTTTGCTCCTGCGCGCACTGCCCTTCTCTCCACATTTATGTGTTTGTTTGTTTGTCTATCTAATCTTTTGGGTTTTTATTTCTAATGAGGTCGACCAGTTGTCTATTTATTATTTTTTTACTACGCATCAAGCTGCGCTGCTTGTCTATGCTCCTGTGTGCTCGCGCACTCTCGTCTTTTCCACTTATTTTTTTTTTGATTTATTTTTGATTTATTTTGTCAATTTTAAAAAAAATACGCATCGTGCTGTGCTGTTTGTGTGTGCTTGAGTGCATTCGCGCGCTCTCGCTTTCTCCAATTTACAATTTTTTTGTTTTTATTTATCTATTCCTGAGAGTTTATCTTATTTTTTGTTTATTTAAATTTAGTCGACCAGTTGCCTGCCCTTCCTTCCATTATCCGTCACCGAGACAAACTGAACAAAGTTCTGAGGTCGACCTTGTAAAGATAAGGATTCAGGTCTGTCTGCTGTTTACCTTTGCTCCTGTGCGCACTGCCCTTCTCTCCACATTTATGTGTTTGTTTGTTTGTCTATCTAATCTTTTGGGTTTTTATTTCTAATGAGGTCGACCAGTTATCTATTTATTATTTTTTTTTACTACGCATCAAGCTGCGCTGCTTGTCTTTGCTCCTTTGTGCTCGCGCACTCTCGCCTTTTTCCACTTATTTTTATTTTTGATTTATTTTGTCAATTTAAAAAAAAATACGAATCGTGCTGTGCTGTTTGTGTTTGCTTGAGTGCATTCGCGTGCTCTCCGCTTTCTCCACTTTACAATTTTTTGTTATTATTTATCTATTCCTGAGAGTTTATCTTTTATTTTTATTTGTTTATTTAAATGAAGTCGACCAGTTGCCTGCCCTTCCTTCCATTATCCGTCACCGAGACAAACTGAACAAAGTTCTGAGGTCGACCTTGTAAAGATAAGGATTCAGGTCTGTCTGCTGTTTACCTTTGCTCCTGCGCGCACTGCCCTTCTCTCCACATTTATGTGTTTGTTTGTTTGTCTATCTAATCTTTTGGGTTTTTATTTCTAATGAGGAGACCAGTTGTCTATTTATTATTTTTTTACTACGCATCAAGCTGCGCTGCTTGTCTTTGCTCCTGTGTGCTCGCACACTCTCGCCGTCTCCACTTATTTTTATTTTTGTTTTATTTTTGATTTATTTTGTCAATTTAAAAAAAAATACGCATCGTGCAGTGCTGTTTGTGTTTGCTTGAGTGCATTCGCGCGCTCTCCGCTTTCTCCACTTTACAATTTTTTTGTTATTATTTATCTATTCCTGAGAGTTTATCTTATTTTTTATTTGTTTATTTAAATGAAGTCGACCAGTTGCCTGCCCTTCCTTCCCTTATCCGTCACCGAGACAAACTGAACAAAGTTGTGAGTTCGACCTTGTAAAGATAAGGATTCAGGTCTGTCTGCTGTTTACCTTTGCTCCTGCGCGCACTGCCCTTCTCTCCACATTTATGTGTTTGTTTGTTTGTCTATCTAATCTTTTGGGTTTTTATTTCTAATGAGGTCGACCAGTTGTCTATTTATTATTTTTTTTAATACGCATCAAGCTGCGCTGCTTGTCTTTGCTCCTGTGTGCTCGCGCACTCTCGCCTTTTCCACTTATTTTTATTTTTGATTTATTTTTGATTTATTTTGTCAATTTAAAAAAAAAATACGCATCGTGCTGTGCTGTTTGTGTTTGCTTGAGTGCATTCGCGCGCTCTCGCTTTCTCCACTTTACAAATTTTGTTATTATTTATCTATTCCTGGGAGTTTATCTTAATTTTTATTTGTTTATTTAAATGAAGTCGACCAGTTGCCTGCCCTTCCTTCCATTATCCGTCACCGAGACAAACTGAACAAAGTTCTGAGGTCGACCTTGTAAAGATAAGGATTCAGGTCTGTCTGCTGTTTACCTTTCCTCCTGCGCGCACTGCCCTTCTCTCCACATTTATGTGTTTGTTTGTTTGTCTATCTAATCTTTTGGGTTTTTATTTCTAATGACTTCGACCAGTTATCTATTTATTATTTTTTTTACTACGCATCAAGCTGCGCTGCTTGTCTTTGCTCCTGTGTGCTCGCGCACTCTCGCCTTTTCCACTTATTTTTATTTTTGATTTATTTTTGATTTATTTTGTCAATTTAAAAAAAAATACGCATCGTGCTGTGCTGTTTGTGTTTGCTTGAGTGCATTCGCGCGCTCTCGCTTTCTCCACTTTACAATTTTTTTGTTATTATTTATCTATTCCTGAGAGTTTATCTTATTTTTTATTTGTTTATTTAAATGAAGTCGACCAGTTGCCTGCCCTTCCTTCCATTATCCGTCACCGAGACAAACTGAACAAAGTTCTGAGGTCGACCTTGTAAAGATAAGGATTCAGGTCTGTCTGCTGTTTACCTTTGCTCCTGCGCGCACTGCCCTTCTCTCCACATTTATGTGTTTGTTTGTTTGTCTATCTAATCTTTTGGGTTTTTATTTCTAATGAGGTCGACCAGTTATCTATTTATTATTTTTTTTACTACGCAACAAGCTGCGCTGCTTGTCTTTGCTCCTTTGTGCTCGCGCACTCTCGCCTTTTCCACTTATTTTTATTTTTGATTTATTTTGTCAATTTAAAAAAATAGGCATCGTGCTGTGCTGTTTGTGTTTGCTTGAGTGCATTCCCGCGCGCTCTCGCTTTCTCCAATTTACAATTTTTTTGTTATTATTTATCTATTCCTGAGAGTTTATCTTATATTTTATTTGTTTATTTAAATGAAGTCGACCAGTTGCCTGCCCTTCCTTCCATTATTCGTCACCGAGACAAACTGAACAAAGTTCTGAGGTCGACCTTGTAAAGATAAGGATTCAGGTCTGTCTGCTGTTTACCTTTGCTCCTGCGCGCACTGCCCTTCTCTCCACATTTATGTGTTTGTTTGTTTGTCTATCTAATCTTTTGGGATTTTATTTCTAATGAGGTCGACCAGTTGTGTATTTATTATTTTTTTTACTACGCATCAAGCTGCGCTGCTTGTCTTTGCTCCTGTGTGCTAGCGCACTCTCGCCTTTTCCACTTATTTTTATCTTTGATTTATTTTTGATATATTTTGTCAATTTAAAAAAAATACGCATCGTGCTGTGCTGTTTTTGTTTGCTTGAGTGCATTCGCGCGCTCTCGCTTTCTCCACTTTACAATTTTTTTGTTATTATTTATCTATTCCTGAGAGTTTATCTTATTTTTTATTTGTTTATTTAAATGAAGTCGACCAGTTGCCTGCCCTTCCTTCCATTATCCGTCACCGAGACAAACTGAACAAAGTTCTGAGGTCGACCTTGTAAAGATAAGGATTCAGGTCTGTCTGCTGTTTACCTTTGCTCCTGCGCGCACTGCCCTTCTCTCCACATTTATGTGTTTGTTTGTTTGTCTATCGAATCGTTTGGGTTTTTATTTCTAATGAGGTCGACCAGTTGTCTATTTATTATTTTTTTTTACTACGCATCAAGCTGCGCTGCTTGTCTTTGCTCCTGTGTGCTCGCGCACTCTCGCATTTTCCACTTGTTTTTATTTTTGATTTATTTTTGATTATTTTGTCAATTTAAAAAAAATTACGCATCGTGCTGTGCTGTTTGTGTTTGCTTGAGTGCATTCCCGCGCTCTCGCTTTCTCCACTTTGCAATTTTTTTGTTATTATTTATCTATTCCTGAGAGTTTTTCTTATTTTTTATTTGTTTATTTAAATGAAGTCGACCAGTTGCCTGCACTTCCTTCCATTATCCGTCACCTAGACAAACTGAACAAAGTTCTGAGGTCGACCTTGTAAAGATAAGGATTCAGGTCTGTCTGCTGTTTACCTTTGCTCCTGCGCGCACTGCCCTTCTCTCCACATTTATGTGTTTGTTTGTTTGTCTATCGAATCGTTTGGGTTTTTATTTCTAATGAGGTCGACCAGTTGTCTATTTATTATTTTTTTTTACTACGCATCAAGTTGCGCTGCTTGTCTTTGCTCCTGTGTGCTCGCGCACTCTCGCCTGTTCCACTTGTTTTTATTTTTGATTTATTTTTGATTATTTTGTCAATTTAAAAAAAAATACGCAATGTACTGTGCTGTTTGTGTTTGCTTGAGTGCATTCGCGCGCTCTCGCTTTCCTCCACTTTACAATTTTTTTGTTATTATTTCTCTATTCCTGAGTTTATCTTATTTTTTATTTGTTTATTTAAATGAAGTCGACCAGTTGCCTGCCCTTCCTTCCATTATCCGTCACCGAGACAAACTGAACAAAGTTCTGAGGTCGACCTTGTAAAGATAAGGATTCAGGTCTGTCTGCTGTTTACCTTTGCTCCTGCGCGCACTGCCCTTCTCTCCACATTTATGTGTTTGTTTGTTTGTCTATCTAATCTTTTGGGTTTTTATTTCTAATGAGGTCGACCAGTTGTCTATTTATTTTTTTTTACTACGCATCAAGCTGCGCTGCTTGTCTTTGCTCCTGTGTGCTCGCGCACTCTCGCCTTTTCCACTTATTTTTATTTTTGATTTATTTTTGATTTATTTTGTCAATTTAAATAAAATACTCATCGTGCTGTGCTGTTTGTGTTTACTTGAGTGCATTCGCGCGCTCTCGCTTTCTCCACTTTACAATTTTTTTGTTATTATTTTTCTATTCCTGAGAGTTTATCTTATTTTTTATTTGTTTATTTAAATGAATTCGACCAGTTGCCTGCTCTTCCATCCATTATCCGTCACCGAGACAAACTGAGCAAAGTTCTGCGGTCGACCTTGTAAAGATAAGGATTCAGGTCTGTCTGCTGTTTACCTTTGCTCCTGCGCGCACTGCCCTTCTCTCCACATTTATGTGTTTGTTTGTTTGTCTATCTAATCTTTTGGGTTTTTATTTCTAATGAGGTCGACCAGTTGTCTATTTACTATTTTTTTTACTACGCATCAAGCTGCGCTGCTTGTCTTTGCTCCTGTGTGCTCGTGCACTTTCGCCTTTTCCACTTATTTTTATTTTGATTTATTTTGTCAATTTTAAAAAAAAATACGCATCGTGCTGTGCTGTTTGTGTTTGCTTGAGTGCATTCGCGCGCTCTCGCTTTCTCCACTTTACAATTTTTTTTGTTATTATTTATCTATTCCTGAGAGTTTATCTTATTTTTTATTTGTTTATTTAAATGAAGTCGACCAGTTGCCTGCCCTTCCTTCCATTATCCGTCACCGAGACAAACTGAACAAAGTTCTGAGGTCGACCTTGTAAAGATAAGGATTCAGGTCTGTCTGCTGTTTACCGTTGCTCCTGCGCGCACTGCCCTTCTCTCCACATTTATGTGTTTGTTTGTTTGTCTATCTAATCTTTTGGGTTTTTATTTCTAATGAGGTCGACCAGTTGTCTATTTATTATTTTTTTTACTACGCATCAAGCTGCGCTGCTTGTCTTTGCTCCTGTGTGCTCGCGCACTCTCGTCTTTTCCACTTATTTTTATTTTTGATTTATTTTTGATTTATTTTGTCAATTTAAAAAAAATACGCATCGTGCTGTGCTGTTTGTGTTTGCTTGAGTGAATTCGCGCGCTCTCGCTTTCTCCACTTTACAAATTTTTTTATTATTTATCTATTCCTGAGAGTTTATCTTATTTTTATTTGTTTATTTAAATGAAGTCGACCAGTTGCCTGCCCTTCCTTCCATTATCCGTCACCGAGACAAACTGAACAAAGTTCTGAGGTCGACCTTGTAAAGATAAGGATTCAGGTCTGTCTGCTGTTTACCTTTGCTCCTGCGCGCACTGCCCTTCTCTCCACATTTATGTGTTTGTTTGTTTGTCTATCTAATCTTTTGGGTTTTTATTTCTAATGAGGTCGACCAGTTGTCTATTTATTATTTTTTTTACTACGCATCAAGCTGCGCTGCTTGTCTATGCTCCTGTGTGCTCGCGCACTCTCGTCTTTTCCACTTATTTTTATTTTTGATTTATTTTTGATTTATTTTGTCAATTTAAAAAAAAATACGCATCGTGCTGTGCTGTTTGTGTGTGCTTGAGTGCATTCGCGCGCTCTCGCTTTCTCCACTTTACAATTTTTTTGTTTTTATTTATCTATTCCTGAGAGTTTATCTTATTTTTTGTTTATTTAAATTTAGTCGACCAGTTGCCTGCCCTTCCTTCCATTATCCGTCACCGAGACAAACTGAACAAAGTTCTGAGGTTGACCTTGTAAAGATAAGGATTCAGGTCTGTCTGCTGTTTACCTTTGCTCCTGCGCGCTCTGCCCTTCTCTCCACATTTATGTGTTTGTTTGTTTGTCTATCTAATCTTTTGGGTTTTTATTTCTAATGAGGTCGACCAGTTGTCTATTTATTATTTTTTTTACTACGCATCAAGCTGCGCTGCTTGTCTTTGCTCCTGTGTGCTCGCGCACTCTCGCCTTTTCCACTTATTTTTATTTTTGATTTATTTTTGATTTATTTTGTCAATTTAAAAAAAAATACGCATCGTGCTGTGCTGTTTGTGTTTGCTTGAGTGCATTCGCGCGCTCTCTTTTTCTCCACTTTACAATTTTTGGTATTATTTATCTATTCCTGAGAGTTTATCTTATTTTTTATTTGTTTATTTAAATGAAGTCGACCAGTTGCCTGCCCTTCCTTCCATTATCCGTCACCGAGACAAACTGAACAAAGACCTGAGGTCGACCTTGTAAAGATAAGGATTCAGGTCTGTCTGCTGTTTACCTTTGCTCCTGCGCGCACTGCCCTTCTCTCCACATTTATGTGTTTGTTTGTTTGTCTATCTAATCTTTTGGGTTTTTATTTCTAATGAGGTCGACCAGTTATCTATTTATTATTTTTTTTTACTACGCATCAAGCTGCGCTGCTTGTCTTTGCTCCTTTGTGCTCGCGCACTCTCGCCTTTTCCACTTATTTTTATTTTTGTTTTATTTTGTCAATTTAAAAAAAATACGCATCGTGCTGTGCTGTTTGTGTTTGCTTGAGTGCATTCGCGTGCTCTCGCTTTCTCCACTTTACAATTATTTGTTATTATTTATCTATTCCTGAGAGTTTATCTTATTTTTTATTTGTTTATTTAAATGAAGTCGACCAGTTGCCTGCCCTTCCTTCCATTATCCGTCACCGAGACAAACTGAACAAAGTTCTGAGGTCGACCTTGTAAAGATAAGGATTCAGGTCTGTCTGCTGTTTACCTTTGCTCCTGCGCGCACTGCCCTTCTCTCCACATTTATGTGTTTGTTTGTTTGTCTATCTAATCTTTTGGGTTTTTATTTCTAATGAGGAGACCAGTTGTCTATTTATTATTTTTTTTACTACGCATCAAGCTGCGCTGCTTGTCTTTGCTCCTGTGTGCTCGCACACTCTCGCCGTTTCCACTTATTTTTGTTTTTGTTTTATTTTTGATTTATTTTGTCAATTTAAAAAAAAATACGCATCGTGCTGTGCTGTTTGTGTTTGCTTGAGTGCATTCGCGCGCTCTCGCTTTCTCCACTTTACAATTTTTTGTTATTATTTATCTATTCCTGAGAGTTTATCTTATTTTTTATTTGTTTATTTAAATGAAGTCGACCAGTTGCCTGCCCTTCCTTCCATTATCCGTCACCGAGACAAACTGAACAAAGTTTTGAGGTCGACCTTGTAAAGATAAGGATTCAGGTCTGTCTGCTGTTTACCTTTGCTCCTGCGCGCACTGCCCTTCTCTCCACATTTATGTGTTTGTTTGTTTGTCTATCGAATCTTTTGGGTTTTTATTTCTAATGAGGTCGACCAGTTATCTATATATTATTTTTTTTACTACGCATCAAGCTGCGCTGCTTGTCTTTGCTCCTGTGTGCTCGCGCACTCTCGCCTTTTCCACTTATTTTTATTTTTGATTTATTTTGTCAATTTAAAAAAAAATACGCATCGTGCTGTGCTGTTTGTGTTTGCTTGAGTCCATTCGCGCGCTCCTCGCTTTCTCCACTTTACAATTTTTTTTAGTATTTATCTATTCCTGAGAGTTTATCTTATTTTTTTTTTGTTTATTTAAATGAAGTCGACCAGTTGCCTGCCCTTCCTTCCATTATCCGTCACCGAGACAAACTGAACAAAGTTCTGAGGTCGACCTTGTAAAGATAAGGATTCAGGTCTGTCTGCTGTTTACCTTTGCTCCTGCGCGCACTGCCCTTCTCTCCCCATTTATGTGTTGGTTTGTTTGTCTATCTAATCTTTTGGGTTTGTATTTCTAATGAGGTCGACCAGTTGTCTATTTATTATTTTTTTTACTACGCATCACGCTGCGCTGCTTGTCTTTGCTCCTGTGTGCTCGCGCACTCTCGCCTTTTCCACTTATTTTTATTTTGATTTATTTTTGATATATTTTGTCAATTTTAAAAAAATACGCATCGTGCTGTGCTGTTTGTGTTTGCTTGAGTGCATTCGCGCGCTCTCGCTTTCTCCACTTTACAATTTTTTGTTATTATTTATCTATTCCTGAGAGTTTATCTTATTTTTTTTTGTTTATTTAAATGAAGTCGACCAGTTGCCTGCCCTTCCTTCCATTATCCGTCACCGAGACAAACTGAACAAAGTTCTGAGGTCGACCTTGAAAAGATAAGGATTCAGGTCTGTCTGCTGTTTACCTTTGCTCCTGCGTGCACTGCCCTTCTCTCCCCATTTATGTGTTTGTTTGTTTGTCTATCTAATCTTTTGGGTTTTTATTTCTAATGAGGTCGACCAGTTGTCTATTTATTATTTTTTTTACTACGCATCAAGCTGCGCTGCTTGTCTTTGCTCATGTGTGCTCGCGCACTCTCGACTTTTCCACTTATTTTTATCTTTGATTTATTTTTGATTTATTTTGTCAATTTAAAAAAAATACGCATCGTGCTGTGCTGTTTGTGTTTGCTTGAGAGCATTCGCGCGCTCTCGCTTTCTCCACTTTACAATTTTTTTTGTTATTATTTATCTATTCCTGAGAGTTTATCTTATTTTTTATTTGTATATTTAAATGAAGTCGACCAGTTGCCTGCCCTTCCTTCCATTATCCGTCACCGAGACAAACTGAACAAAGTTCTGAGGTCGACCTTGTAAAGATAAGGATTCAGGTCTGTCTGCTGTTTACCTTTGCTCCTGAGCGCACTGCCCTTCTCTCCACATTTATGTGTTTGTTTGTCTATCTAATCTTTTGGGTTTTTATTCTAATGAGGTCGACCAGTTGTCTATTTATTATTTTTTTTACTACGCATCAAGCTGCGCTGCTTGTCTTTGCTCCTGTGTGCTCGCGCACTCTCGCCTTTTCCACTTATTTTTATTTTTGATTTATTTTTGATTTATTTTGTCAATTTAAAAAAAAATACGCATCGTGCTGTGCTGTTTGTGTTTGCTTGAGTGCATTCGCGCGCTCTCGCTTTCTCCACTTTACAATTTTTTTTTTTTATTATTTATCTATTCCTGAGAGTTTATCTTATTTTTTATTTTTTTATTTAAAAGAAGTCGACTAGTTGCCGGCCCTTCCTTCCATTATCCGTCACCGAGACAAACTGAGCAAAGTTCTGAGGTCGACCTTGTAAAGATAAGGATTCAGGTCTGTCTGCTGTTTACCTTTGCTCCTGCGCGCACTGCCCTTCTCTCCACATTTATGTGTTTGTTTGTTTGTCTATCTAATCTTTTGGGTTTTTATTTCTAATGAGGGCGACCAGTTGTCTATTTATTATTTTTTTTACTACCCATCAAGCTGCGCTGCTTGTCTTTGCTCCTGTGTGCTCGCGCACTCTCGCCTTTTCCACTTATTTTTATTTTGATTTATTTTTGATTTATTTTGTCAATTTAAAAAAAAATACGCATCGTGCTGTGCTGTTTGTGTTTGCTTGAATGCATTCGCGCGCTCTCGCTTTCTCCACTTTACAATTTTTTTGTTATTATTTATCTATTCCTGAGAGTTTATCTTATTTTTTTTGTTTATTTAAATGAAGTCGACCAGTTGCCTGCCCTTCCTTCCATTATCCGTCACCGAGACAAACTGAACAAAGTTCTGAGGTCGACCTTGTAAAGATAAGGATTCAGGTCTGTCTGCTGTATACCTTTGCTCCTGCGCGCACTGCCCTTCTCTCCACATTTATGTGTTTGTTTGTTTGTCTATGTAATCTTTTGGGTTTATATTTCTAATGAGGTCGACCAGTTGTCTATTTATTAATTTTTTTACTACGCATCAAGCTGCGCTGCTTGTCTTTGCTCCTGTGTGCTCGCGCACTCTCGCCTTTTCCACTTATTTTTATTTTTGATTTATTTTTGATTTATATTGCCAATTTAAAAAAAAATACGCATCGTGCTCTGCTGTTTGTGTTTGCTTGAGTGCATTCGCGCTCTCTCGCTTTCTCCACTTTACAATTTTTTTTGTTATTATTTATCTATTCCTGAGAGTTTATCTCATTTTTTATTTGTTTATTTAAATGAAGTCGACCAGTTGCCTGCCCTTCCTTCCATTATCCGTCACCGAGACAAACTGAACAAATTTCTGAGGTCGACCTTGTAAAGATAAGGATTCAGGTCTGTCAGTTGTTTACATTTGCTCCTTCCCGCACTGCCCTTCTCTCCACATTTATGTGTTTGTTTGTTTGTCTATCTAATCTTTTGGGTTTTTATTTCTAATGAGGTCGACCAGTTGTCTATTTATTATTTTTTTATTACGCATCAAGCTGCGCTGCTTGTCTTTGCTCCTGTGTGCTGGTGCACTCTCGCCTTTTCCACTTATTTTTATTTTTGATTTATTTTTGATTTATTTTGTCAATTTAAAAAAAATACGCATCGTGCTGTGCTGTTTGTGTTTGCTTGAGTCCATTCGCGCGCTCTCGCTTTCTCCACTTTACAATTTTTTTTAGTATTTATCTATTCCTGAGAGTTTATCTTATTTTTTTTTGTTTATTTAAATGAAGTCGACCAGTTGCCTGCCCTTCCTTCCATTATCCGTCACCGAGACAAACTGAACAAAGTTCTGAGGTCGACCTTGTAAAGATAAGGATTCAGGTCTGTCTGCTGTTTACCTTTGCTCCTGCGCGCACTGCCCTTCTCTCCCCATTTATGTGTTGGTTTGTTTGTCTATCTAATCTTTTGGTTTTGTATTTCTAATGAGGTCGACCAGTTGTCTATTTATTATTTTTTTTACTACGCATCACGCTGCGCTGCTTGTCTTTGCTCCTGTGTGCTCGCGCACTCTCGCCTTTTCCACTTATTTTTATTTTTGATTTATTTTTGATATATTTTGTCAATTTAAAAAAAATACGCATCGTGCTGTGCTGTTTGTGTTTGCTTGAGTGCATTCGCGCGCTCTCGCTTTCTCCACTTTACAATTTTTTGTTATTATTTATCTATTCCTGAGAGTTTATCTTATTTTTTTTTGTTTATTTAAATGAAGTCGACCAGTTGCCTGCCCTTCCTTCCATTATCCGTCACCGAGACAAACTGAACAAAGTTCTGAGGTCGACCTTGAAAAGATAAGGATTCAGGTCTGTCTGCTGTTTACCTTTGCTCCTGCGTGCACTGCCCTTCTCTCCCCATTTATGTGTTTGTTTGTTTGTCTATCTAATCTTTTGGGTTTTTATTTCTAATGAGGTCGACCAGTTGTCTATTTATTATTTTTTTTACTACGCATCAAGCTGCGCTGCTTGTCTTTGCTCCTGTGTGCTCGCGCACTCTCGACTTTTCCACTTATTTTTATCTTTGATTTATTTTGATTTATTTTGTCAATTTAAAAAAAAATACGCATCGTGCTGTGCTGTTTGTGTTTGCTTGAGTGCATTCGCGCGCTCTCGCTTTCTCCACTTTACAATTTTTTTGTTATTATTTATCTATTCCTGAGAGTTTATCTTATTTTTTTTTGTTTATTTAAATGAAGACGACCAGTTGCCTGCCCTTCCTTCCATTATCCGTCACCGAGACAAACTGAACAAAGTTCTGAGGTCGACCTTGTAAAGATAAGGATTCAGGTCTGTCTGCTGTTTACCTTTGCTCCTGCGCGCACTGCCCTTCTCTCCACATTTATGTGTTTGTTTGTTTGTCTATCTAATCTTTTGGGTTTTATTTCTAATGAGGTCGACCAGTTGTCTATTTATTATTTTTTTTACTACGCATCAAGCTGCACTGCTTGTCTTTGCTCCTGTGTGCTCGCGCACTCTCGCCTTTTCCACTTATTTTTATTTTTGATTTATTTTTGATTTATTTTGTCAATTTAAAAAAAATACGCATCGTGCTGTGCTGTTTGTGTTTGCTTGAGTGCATTCGCGTGCTCTCGCTTTCTCCACTTTACAATTTTTTTGTTATTATTTATCTATTCCTGAGAGTTTATCTTATTTTTTTTTGTTTATTTAAATGAAGTCGACCAGTTGCCTGCCCTTCCTTCCATTATCCGTCACCGAGACAAACTGAACAAAGTTCTGAGGTCGACCTTGTAAAGATAAGGATTCAGGTCTGTCTGCTGTATACCTTTGCTCCTGCGCGCACTGCCCTTCTCTCCACATTTATGTGTTTGTTTGTTTGTCTATGTAATCTTTTGGGTTTATATTTCTAATGAGGTCGACCAGTTGTCTATTTATTATTTTTTTTACTACGCATCAAGCTGCGCTGCTTGTCTTTGCTCCTGTGTGCTCGCGCACTCTCGCCTTTTCCACTTATTTTTATTTTTGATTTATTTTTGATTTATTTTGCCAATTTAAAAAAAATACGCATCGTGCTGTGCTTTTTGTGTTTGCTTGAGTGCATTCGCGCTCTCTCTCTTTCTCCACTTTACAATTTTTTTGTTATTCTTTATCTATTCCTGAGAGTTTATCTTATTTTTTATTTGTTTATTTAAATGAAGTCGACCAGTTGCCTGCCCTTCCTTCCATTATCCGTCACCGAGACAAACTGAACAAAGTTCTGAGGTCGACCTTGTAAAGATAAGGATTCAGGTCTGTCTGCTGTTTACCTTTGCTCCTGCGCGCACTGCCCTTCTCTCCACATTTATGTGTTTGTTTGTCTATCTAATCTTTTGGGTTTTTATTTCTAATGAGGTCGACCAGTTGTCTATTTATTATTTTTTTTTACTACGCATCAAGCTGCGCTGCTTGTCTTTGCTCCTGTGTGCTCGCGCACTCTCGCCTTTTCCACTTATTTTTATTTTTGATTTATTTTTGATTTATTTTGCCAATTTAAAAAAAATACGCATCGTGCTGTGCTTTTTGTGTTTGCTTGAGTGCATTCGCGCTCTCTCGCTTTCTCCACTTTACAATTTTTTTGTTATTATTTATCTATTCCTGAGAGTTTATCTTATTTTTATTTGTTTATTTAAATGAAGTCGACCAGTTGCCTGCCCTTCCTTCCATTATCCGTCACCGAGACAAACTGAACAAAGTTCTGAGGTCGACCTTGTAAAGATAAGGATTCAGGTCTGTCTGCTGTTTACCTTTGCTCCTGAGCGCACTGCCCATCTCTCCACATTTATGTGTTTGTTTGTTTGTCTATCTAATCTTTTGGGTTTTTATTTCTAATGAGGTCGACCAGTTGTCTATTTATTATTTTTTTTACTACGCATCAAGCTGCGCTGCTTGTCTTTGCTCCTGTGTGCTCGCGCACTCTCGCCTTTTCCACTTATTTTTATTTTTGATTTATTTTTGATTTATTTTGTCAATTTAAAAAAAAATACGCATCGTGCTGTGCTGTTTGTGTTTGCTTGAGTGCTTTCGCGCGCTCTCGCTTTGTGCACTTTACAATTTTTTGTTATTTTTTATCTATTCCTGAGAGTTTATCTTATTTTTTATTTGTTTATTTAAATGAAGTCGACCAGTTGCCTGCCCTTCCTTCCATTATCCGTCACGAGACAAACTGAACAAAGTTCTGAGGTCGACCTTGTAAAGATAAGGATTCAGGTCTGTCTGCTGTTTACCTTGCTCCTGCGCGCACTGCCCTTCTCTCCACATTTTTGTGTTTGTTTGTTTGTCTATCCAATCTTTTGGGTTTTTATTTCTAATGAGGTCGACCAGTTGTCTATTTATTATTTTTTTTTACTACGCATCAAGCTGCGCTGCTTGTCTTTGCTCCTGTGTGCTCGCGCACTCTCGCCATTTCCACTTATTGTTATTTTTTATTTATTTTTGATTTAATTTGTCAATATAAAAAAAATACGCATCGTGTTGTGCCGTTTGTGTTTGCTTGAGTGCATTCGTGCGCTCTCGCTTTCTCCACTTTACAATTTTTTGGATATTATTTATCTATTCCTGAGAGTTTATCTTATTTTTTATTTGTTTATTTAAAAGAAGTCGACCAGTTGCCTGCCCTTCCTTCCATTATCCGTCACCGAGACAAACTGAACAAAGTTCTGAGGTCGACCTTGTAAAGATAAGGATTCAGGTCTGTCTGCTGTTTACCTTTGCTCCTGCACGCACTGCCCTTCTCTCCACATTTATGTGTTTGTTTGTTTGTCTATCTAATCTTTTGGGTTTTTATTTCTAATGCGGTCGACCAGTTGTCTATTTATTATTTTTTTTACTACGCATCAAGCTGCGCTGCTTGTCTTTGCTCCTGTGTGCACGCGCACTCTCGCCTTTTCCACTTATTTTTATTTTGATTTATTTTTGATTATTTTCTCAATTTGAAAAAAATACGCATCGTGCTGTGCTGTTTGTGTTTGCTTGAGTGCTTTCGCGCGCTCTCGCTTTGTGCACTTTACAATTTTTTTGTTATTATTTATCTATTCCTGAGAGTTTATCTTATTTTTTTTTGTTTATTTAATGAAGTCGACCAGTTTCCTGCCCTTCCTTCCATTATCCGTCACCGAGAAAAACTGAACAAAGTTCTGAGGTCGACCTTGTAAAGATAAGGATTCAGGTGTCTGCTGTTTACCTTTGCTCCTTCGCGCACTGCCCTTCTCTCCACATTTACGTGTTTGTTTGTTTGTCTATCCAATCTTTGGGTTTTTATTTCTAATGAGGTCGACCAGTTGTCTATTTATTATTTTTTTTTACTACGCATCAAGCTGCGCTGCTTGTCTTTGCTCCTGTGTGCTCGCGCACTCTGGCCTTTTCCACTTATTTTTATTTTTGATTTATTTTTGATTTATTTTTTCAATTTTTTAAAAATACGCATCGTGCTGTGCTGTTTGTGTTTGCTTGAGTGCATTCGCGCGCTCTCGCTTTCTCCACTTTACAATTTTTTTGTTATTATTTATCTATTCCTGAGAGTTTATCTTATTTTTTATTTGTTTATTTAAATGAAGTCGACCAGTTGCCTACCCTTCCTTCCATTATCCGTCACCGAGACAACCTGAACAAAGTTCTGAGGTCGACCTTGTAAAGATAAGGATTCAGGTCTGTCTGCTGTTTAAATTTGCTCCTGCGCGCACTGCCCTTCTCTCCACATTTATGTGTTTGTTTGTTTGTCTATCTAATCTTTTGGGTTTTTATTTCTAATGAGGTCGACCAGTTGTCTATTTATTATTTTTTTTACTACGCATCAAGCTGCGCTGCTTGTCTTTGCTCCTGTGTGCTCGCGCACTTCGCCTTTTCCACTTATTTTTATTTTTGATTTATTTTTGATTTATTTTGTCAATTTAAAAAAAAATACGCATCGTGCTGTGCTGTTTGTGTTTGCTTGAGTGCATTCGCGCGCTCTCGCTTTCTCCACTTTACAATTTTTTTGTTATTATTTATCTATTCCTGAGAGTTTATCTTATTTTTTATTTGTTTATTTAAATGAAGTCGACCAGTTGCCTGCCCTTCCTTCCATTATCCGTCACCGAGACAACCTGAACAAAGTTCTGAGGTCGACCTTGTAAAGATAAGGATTCAGGTCTGTCTGCTGTTTACATTTGCTCCTGCGCGCACTGCCCTTCTCTCCACATTTATGTGTTTGTTTGTTTGTCTATCTAATCTTTTGGGTTTTTTTTCTAATGAGGTCGACCAGTTGTCTATTTATTATTTTCTTTACTACGCATCAAGCTTCGCTGCTTGTCTTTGCTCCTGTGTGCTCGCGCACACTCGCCTTTTCCACTTATTTTTATTTTTGATTTATTTTTTATTTATTTTGTCAATTTAAAAAAAAATACGCATCGTGCTGTGCTGTTTGTGTTTGCTTGAGTGCATTTGCGCGCTCTCGCTTTCTCCACTTTACAATTTTTTGTTGTTATTTATATATTCCTGAGAGTTTATCTTATTTTTTATTTGTTTATTTAAATGAAGTCGACCAGTTGCCTGCCCTTCCTTCCATTATCCGTCACCGAGACAAACTGAACAAAGTTCTGAGGTCGACCTTGTAAAGATAAGGATTCTGGACTGTCTGCTGTTTACCTCTGCTCCTGCGCACACTGCCCTTCTCTCCACATTTATTTGTTTGTTTGTTTGTCTATCTAATCTTTTGGGTTTTTATTTCTAATGAGGTCGACCAGTTGTCTATTTATTATTTTTTTTACTACGCATCAAGCTGCGCTGCTTGTCTTTGCTCCTGTGTGCTCGCGCACTCTCGCCTTTTCCACTTATTTTTTTTTTTTGATTTATTTTTGATTTATTTTGTCAATTTAAAAAAAATACGCATCGTGCTGTGCTGTTTGTGTTTGCTTGAGTGGTTTCGCGCGCTCTCGCTTTGTGCACTTTACAATTTTTTTGTTATTATTTATCTATTACTGAGAGTTTATCTTATTTTTTATTTGTTTATTTAAATGAAGTCGACCAGTTGCCTGCCCTTCCTTCCATTATCCATCACCGAGACAAAGTGAACAAAGTTCTGAGGTCGACCTTGTATAGATAAGGATTCAGGTCTGTCTGCTGTTTACCTTTGCTCCTGCGCGCACTGCCTTCTCTCCACATTTATGTGTTTGTTTGTTTTTCTATCCAATCTTTTGGGATTTTATTTCTAATGAGGTCGACCAGTTGTCTATTTATTATTTTTTTTACTACGCAACAAGCTGCGCTGCTTGTCTTTGCTCCTGTGTGCTCGCGCACACTCGCCTTTTCCACTTATTTTTATTTTTGATTTATTTTTGATTTATTTTGTCAATTTTTTTAAAAAAATACGCATCGTGCTGTGCTGTTTGTGTTTGCTTGAGTGCATTCGCGCGCTCTCGCTTTCTCCACTTTACAATTTTTTTGTTATTATTTATCTATTCCTGAGAGTTTATCTTATTTTTTTTTGGTTATTTAAATGAAGTCGACCAGTTGCCTGCCCTTCCTTCCATTATCCTTCACCGACACAAACTGAACAAAGTTCTGAGGTCGACCTTGTAAAGATAAGGGATTCAGGTCTGTCTGCTGTTTACATTTGCTCCTGCCCGCACTGCCCTTCTCTCCACATTTATGTGTTTGTTTGTTTGTCTATCTAATCTTTTGGGTTTTATTTCTAATGAGGTCGACCAGTTGTCTATTTATTATTTTTTTTACTACGCATCAAGCTGCGCTGCTTGTCTTTGCTCCTGTGTGCTCGCGCACTCTCGCCTTTTCCACTTATTTTATTTTTGATTTATTTTTGATTTACTTTGTCAATTTTTTTAAAAAATACGCATCCTGCTGTGCTGTTTGTGTTTGCTTGAGTGCATTCCCGCGCTCTCGCTTTCTCCACTTTACAATTTTTTTGTTATTATTTATCTATTCCTGAGAGTTTATATTATTTTTTATTTGTTTATTTAAATGAAGTCGACCAGTTGCCTGCCCTTCCTTCCATTATCCGTCACCGAGAAAAAACTGAACAAAGTTCTGAGGTCGACCTTGTAAAGATAAGGATTCAGGTCTGTCTGCTGTTTACCTTTGCTCCTGCGCGCACTGCCCTTCTCTCCACATTTATGTGTTTGTTTGTTTGTCTATCTAATCTTTTGGGTTTTTTTTTCTAATGAGGTCGACCAGTTGTCTATTTATTATTTTCTTTACTACGCATCAAGCTTAGCTGCTTGTCTTTGCTCCTGTGTGCTCGCGCACACTCGCCTTTTCCACTTATTTTTTATTTTTGATTTATTTTTGATTTATTTTGTCAATTTAAAAAAAATACGCATCGTGCTGTGCTGTTTGTGTTTGCTTGAGTGCATTCGCGCGCTCTCGCTTTCTCCACTTTACAATTTTTTTGTTATTATTTATCTATTCCTGAGAGTTTATCTTATTTTTTATTTGTTTATTTAAATGAAGTCGACCAGTTGCCTGCCCTTCCTTCTATTATCCGTCACCGAGACAAACTGAACAAAGTTCTGAGGTCGACCTTGTAAAGATAAGGATTCAGGTCTGTCTGCTGTTTACCTTTGCTCCTGCGCGCACTGCCCTTCTCTCCACATTTATGTGTTTGTTTGTTTGTCTATCTAATCTTTTGGGTTTTTATTTCTAATGAGGTCGACCAGTTTTCTATTTATTATTTTTTTACTACGCAACAAGCTGCGCTGCTTGTCTTTGCTCCTGTGTGCTCGCCCACTCTCGCCTTTTCCACTAATTTTTATTTTTGATTTATTTTTGATTTTTTGTCAATTTAAAAAAATACGCATCGTGCTGTGCTGTTTGTGTTTGTTGAGTGCTTTCGCGCGCTCTCGCTTTGTGCACTTTACAATTTTTTTTGTTATTATTTATCTATTCCTGAGAGTTTATCTTATTTTTTATTTGTTTATTTAAATGAAGTCGACCAGTTGCCTGCCCTTCCTTCCATTATCCGTCACCGAGACAAACTGAACAAAGTTCTGAGGTCGACCTTGTAAAGATAAGGATTCAGGTCTGTCTGCTGTTTACCTTTGCTCCTGCGCGCACTGCCCTTCTCTCCACTTTATGTGTTTGTTTGTTTGTCTATCCAATCTATTGGGTTTTTAATTCTAATGAGGTCGACCAGTTGTCTATTTATTATTTTTTTTACTACGCATCAAGCTGCGCTGCTTGTCTTTGCTCCTGTGTGCTCGCGCACTCTCGCCTTTTCCACTTATTTTTATTTTTGATTTATTTTTGATTTATTTTGTCAATTTTTTTAAAAATATACGCATCGTGCTGTGCTGTTTGTGTTTGCTTGAGTGCATTCGCGCGCTCTCGCTTTCTCCACTTTACAATTTTTTTGTTATTATTTATCTATTCCTGAGAGTTTATCTTATTTTTTATTTGTTTATTTAAATGAAGTCGACCAGTTGCCTGCCCTTCCTTCCATTATCCGTCACCGAGACAAACTGAACAAAGTTCTGAGGTCGACCTTGTAAAGATAAGGATTCAGGTCTGTCTGCTGTTTACCTTTGCTCCTGCCCGCACTGCCCTTCTCTCCACATTTATGTGTTAGTTGGTTTGTCTATCTAATCTTTTGGGTTTTTATTTCTAATGAGGTCGACCAGTTGTCTATTTATTAATTTTTTTACTACGCGTCAAGCTGCGCTGCTTGTCTTTGCTCCTGTGTGCTCGCGCACTCTCGCCTTTTCCACTTATTTTTATTTTTGATTTATTTTTGATTTATTTTGTCAATTTAAAAAAAAATACGCATCGTGCTGTGCTGTTTGTGTTTGCTTGAGTGCATTCGCGCGCTCTCGCTTTCTCCACTTTACAATTTTTTTGTTATTATTTATCTATTCCTGAGAGTTTATCTTAATTTTTATTTGTTTATTTAAATGAAGTCGACCAGTTGCCTGCCCTTCCTTCCATTATCCGTCACCGAGACAAACTGAACAAAGTTCTGAGGTCGACCTTGTAAAGATAAGGATTCAGGTCTGTCTGCTGTTTACCTTTGCTCCTGCGCGCACTGCCCTTCTCTCCACATTTATGTGTTTGTTTGTTTGTCTATCTAATCTTTTGGGTTTTTATTTCTAATGAGGTCGACCAGTTGTCTATTTATTATTCTTTTTAGTACGCATCAAGCTGCGCTGCTTGTCTTTGCTCCTGTGTGCTCGCGCACTCTCGCCTTTTCCACTTATTGTTATTTTTTATTTATTTTTGATTTATTTTGTCAATATGAAAAAAAAAATACGCATCGTGCTGTGCCGTTTGTGTTTGCTTGAGTGCATTCGTGCGCTCTCGATTTCTCAACTTTACAATTTTTTGGATATTATTTATCTATTCCTGAGAGTTTATCTTATTTTTTATTTGTTTATTTAAATGAAGTCGACCAGTTGCCTGCCCTTCCTTCCATTATCCGTCACCGAGACAAACTGAACAAAGTTCTGAGGTCGACCTTGTAAAGATAAGGATTCAGGTCTGTCTGCTGTTTACCTTTGCTCCTGCGCGCACTGCCCTTCTCTCCACATTTATGTGTTTGTTTGTTTGTCTATCTAATCTTTTGGGTTTTTATTTCTAATGAGGTCGACCAGTTGTCTATTTATTATTTTTTTTACTACGCATCAAGCTGCGCTGGTTGTCTTTGCTCCTGTGTGCACGCGCACTCTCGCCTTTTCCACTTATTTTTATTTTTGATTTATTTTTGATTTATTTTTGATTTATTTTCTCAATTTAAAAAAAAATACGCATCGTGCTGTGCTGTTTGTGTTTGCTTGAGTGCTTTCGCACGCTCTCGCTTTGTGCACTTTACAATTTTTTTGTTATTATTTATCTATTCCTGAGAGTTTATCTTATTTTTATTTGTTTATTTAAATGAAGTCGACCAGTTGCCTGCCCTTCCTTCCATTATCCGTCAGCGAGACAAACTGAACAAAGTTCTGTGGTCGACATTGTAAAGATAAGGATTCAGGTCTGTCTGCTGTTTACCTTTGCTCCTGCGCGCACTGCCCTTCTCTCCACATTTATGTGTTTGTTTGTTTGTCTATCCAATCTTTTGGGTTTTTATTTCTAATGAGGTCGACCAGTTGTCTATTTATTATTTTTTTTTACTACGCATCAAGTTGCGCTGCTTGTCTTTGCTCCTGTGTGCTCGCGCACTCTCGCCTTTTCCACTTATTTTTATTTTTGATTTATTTTTGATTTATTTTGTCAATTTTTTTTAAAAAATACGCATCGTGCTGTGCTGTTTGCTGTTTGCTTGAGTGCATTCGCGCGCTCTCGCTTTCTCCACTTTACAATTTTTTTGTTATTATTTATCTATTCCTGAGAGTTTATCTTATTTTTATTTGTTTATTTAAATGAAGTCGACCAGTTGCCTGCCCTTCCTTCCATTATCCGTCACCGAGACAACTGAACAAAGTTCTGAGGTCGACCTTGTAAAGATAAGGATTCAGGTCTGTCTGCTGTTTACCTTTTGCTCCTGCGCGCACTGCCCTTCTCTCCACATTTATGTGTTTGTTTGTTTGTCTATCTAATCTTTTGGGTTTTTTTTCTAATGAGGTCGACCAGTTGTCTATTTATTATTTTCTTTACTACGCATCAAGCTTCGCTGCTTGTCTTTGCTCCTGTGTGCTCGCGCACACTCGCCTTTTCCACTTATTTTTATTTTTGATTTATTTTTGATTTATTTTGTCAATTTTAAAAAAAATACGCATCGTGCTGTGCTGTTTGTGTTTGCTTGAGTGCATTCGCGCGCTCTCGCTTTCTCCACTTTACAATTTTTTGTTATTATTTATCTATTCCTGAGAGTTTATCTTATTTTTTATTTGTTTATTTAAATGAAGTCGACCAATTGCCTGCCCTTCCTTCCAATATCCGTCACCGAGACAAACTGAACAAAGTTCTGAGGTCGACCTTGTAAAGATAAGGATTCAGGTCTGTCTGCTGTTTACCTTTGCTCCTGCGTGCACTGCCCTTCTCTCCACATTTATGTGTTTGTTTGTTTGTCTATCTTATCTTTTGGGTTTTTTTTCTAATGAGGTAGACCAGTTGTCTATTTATTATTTCCTTTACTACGCATCAAGCTTCGCTGCTTGTCTTTGCTCCTGTGTGCTCGCGCACTCTCGCCTTTTCCACTTATTTTTATTTTTGATTTATTTTTGATTTATTTTGTCAATTTTTTAAAAAATACGCATCGTGCTGTGCTGTTTGTGTTTGCTTGAGTGCATTCGCGCGATCTCGCTTTCTCCACTTTACAATTTTTTTGTTATTATTTATCTATTCCTGAGAGTTTATCTTAATTTTTATTTGTTTATTTAAATGAAGTCGACCAGTTGCCTGCCCTTCCTTCCATTATCCGTCACCGAGACAAACTGAACAAAGTTCTGAGGTCGACCTTGTAAGATAAGGATTCAGGTCTGTCTGTTGTTTACCTTTGCTCCTGCGCGCACTGCCCTTCTCTCCACATTTATGTGTTTGTTTGTTTGTCTATCTAATCTTTTGGGTTTTTATTTCTAATGAGGTCGACCAGTTGTCTATTTATTATTCTTTTTACTACGCATCAAGCTGCGCTGCTTGTCTTTGCTCCTGTGTGCTCGCGCACTCTCGCCTTTTCCACTTATTGTTATTTTTTATTTATTTTTGATTTATTTTGTCAATATAAAAAAAAATACGCATCGTGCTGTGCCGTTTGTGTTTGCTTGAGTGCATTCGTGCGCTCTCGCTTTCTCCACTTTAGAATTTTTTGCATATTATTTATCTATTCCTGAGAGTTTATCTTATTTTTTATTTGTTTATTTAAATGAAGTCGACCAGTTGCCTGCCCTTCCTTCCATTATCCGTCACCGAGACAAACTGAACAAATTCTGAGGTCGACCTTGTAAAGATAAGGATTCAGGTCTGTCTGCTGTTTACCTTTGCTCCTGCGCGCACTGCCCTTCTCTCCACATTATGTGTTTGTTTGTTTGTCTATCTAATCTTTTGGGTTTTATTTCTAATGAGGTCGACCAGTTGTCTATTTATTATTTTTTTTACTACGCATCAAGCTGCGCTGCTTGTCTTTGCTCCTGTGTGCTCGCGCACTCTCGCCTTTTCCACTTATTTTTATTTTTGATTTATTTTTGATTTATTTTCTCAATTTAAAAAAAAATACGCATCGTGCTGTGCTGTTTGTGTTTGCTTGAGTGCTTTCGCGCGCTCTCGCTTTGTGCACTTTACAATTTTTTTGTTATTATTTATCTATTCCTGAGAGTTTATCTTATTTTTTATTTGTTTATTTAAATGAAGTCGACCAGTTGCCTGCCCTTCCTTCCATTATCCGTCACCGAGACAAACTGAACAAAGTTCTGAGGTCGACCTTGTAAAGATAAGGATTCAGGTCTGTCTGCTGTTTACCTTTGCTCCTGCGCGCACTGCCCTTCTCTCCACATTTATGTGTTTGTTTGTTTGTCTATCCAATATTTTGGGTTTTTATTTCTAATGAGGTCGACCAGTTGTCTATTTATTATTTTTTTTTACTACGCATCAAGCTGCGCTGCTTGTCTTTGCTCCTGTGTGCTCGCGCACTCTCGCCTTTTCCACTTATTTTTATTTTTGATTTATTTTTGATTTATTTTGTCAATTTTTTTAAAAAAATACCCATCCTGCTGTGCTGTTTGTGTTTGCTTGAGTGCATTCGCGCGCTCTCGCTTTCTCCACTTTACAATTTTTTTGTTATTATTTATCTATTCCTGAGAGTTATCTTATTTTTTATTTGTTTATTTAAATGAAGTCGACCAGTTGCCTGCCCCTTCCTTCCATTATGCGTCACCGAGACAACCTGAACAAAGTTCTGATGTCGACCTTGTAAAGATAAGGATTCAGGTCTGTCTGCTGTTTACCTTTGCTCCTGCGCGCACTGCCCTTCTCCACATTTATGTGTTTGTTTGTTTGTCTATCTAATCTTTTGGGTTTTTTTTCTAATGAGGTCGACCAGTTGTCTATTATTATTTTCTTTACTACGCATCAAGCTTCGCTGCTTGTCTTTGCTCCTGTGTGCTCGCGCACACTCGCCTTTTCCACTTATTTTTATTTTGATTTATTTTTGATTTATTTTGTCAATTTTAAAAAAAATACGCATCGTGCTGTGCTGTTTGTGTTTGCTTGAGTGCATTCGCGCGCTCTCGCTTTCTCCACTTTACAATTTTTTTGTTATTATTTATCTATTCCTGAGAGGTTTATCTTATATTTTATTTGTTTATTTAAATGAAGTCGACCAGTTGCCTGCCCTTCCTTCCATTATCCGTCACCGAGACAAACTGAACAAAGTTCTGAGGTCGACCTTGTAAAGATAAGGATTCAGGTCTGTCTGCTGTTTACCTTTGCTCCTGCGTGCACTGCCCTTCTCTCCACATTTATGTGTTTGGTTTGTTTGTCTATCTAATCTTTTGGGTTTTTTTTTCTAATGAGGTAGACCAGTTGTCTATTTATTATTTTCTTTACTACGCATCAAGCTTCGCTGCTTGTCTTTGCTCCTGTGTGCTCGCGCACTCTCGCCTTTTCCACTTATTTTTATTTTTGATTTATTTTTGATTTATTTTGTCAATTTTTAAAAAAAAATACGCATCGTGCTGTGCTGTTTGTGTTTGCTTGAGTGCATTCGCACGCTCTCGCTTTCTCCACTTTACAATTTTTTTGTTATTATTTATCTATTCCTGAGAGTTTATCTTAATTTTTATTTGTTTATTTAAATGAAGTCGACCAGTTGCCTGCCCTTCCTTCCATTATCCGTCACCGAGACAAACTGAACAAAGTTCTGAGGTCGACCTTGTAAAGATAAGGATTCAGGTCTGTCTGCTGTTTACCTTTGCTCCTGCGCGCACTGCCCTTCTCTCCACATTTATGTGATTGTTTGTTTGTCTATCTAATCTTTTGGGTTTTTATTTCTAATGAGGTCGACCAGTTGTCTATTTATTATTCTTTTTACTACGCATCAAGCTGCGCTGCTTGTCTTTGCTCCTGTGTGCTCGCGCACTCTCGCCTTTTCCACTTATTGTTATTTTTTATTTATTTTTTATTTATTTTGCCAATTTAAAAAAAATACGCATCGTGCTGTGCTTTTTGTGTTTGCTTGAGTGCATTCGCGCTCTCGCTTTCTCCACTTTACAATTTTTTGCATATTATTTATCTATTCCTGAGAGTTTATCTTATTTTTATTTGTTTATTTAAATGAAGTCGACCAGTTGCCTGCCCTTCCTTCCATTATCCGTCACCGAGACAAACTGAACAAAGTTCTGAGGTCGACCTTGTAAAGATAAGGATTCAGGTCTGTCTGCTGTTTACCTTTGCTCCTGCGCGCACTGCCCTTCTCTCCACATTTATGTGTTTGTTTGTTTGTCTATCTAATCTTTTGGGTTTTTATTTCTAATGAGGTCGACTAGTTGTCTATTTATTATTTTTTTTACTACGCATCAAGCTGCGCTGGTTGTCTTTGCTCCTGTGTGCACGCGCACTCTCGCCTTTTCCACTTATTTTATTTTTTGATTTATTTTTGATTTATTTTTTATTTATTTTCTCAATTAAAAAAAAATACGCATCGTGCTATGCTGTTTGTGTTTGCTTGAGTGCTTTCGCACGCTCTCGCTTTGTGCACTTTACAATTTTTTGTTATTATTTATCTATTCCTGAGAGTTTATCTTATTTTTTATTTGTTTATTAAATGAAGTCGACCAGTTGCCTGCCCTTCCTTCCATTATCCGTCACCGAGACAACCTGAACAAAGTTCTGATGTCGACCTTGTAAAGATAAGGATTCAGGTCTGTCTGCTGTTTACCTTTGCTCCTGCGCACTGCCCTTCTCTCCACATTTATGTGTTTGTTTGTTTGTCTATCTAATCTTTTGGGTTTTTTTTCTAATGAGGTCGACCAGTTGTCTATTTATTATTTTCTTTACTACGCATCAAGCTTCGCTGCTTGTCTTTGCTCCTGTGTGCTCGCGCACACTCGCCTTTTCCACTTATTTTTATTTTTGATTTATTTTTGATTTATTTTGTCAATTTTTTAAAAAAAATACGCATCGTGCTGTGCTGTTTGTGTTTGCTTGAGTGCATTCGCACGCTCTCGCTTTCTCCACTTTACAATTTTTTTTGTTATTATTTATCTATTCCTGAGAGTTTATCTTAATTTTTATTTGTTTATTTAAATGAAGTCGACCAGTTGCCTGCCCTTCCTTCCATTATCCGTCACCGAGACAAACTGAACAAAGTTCTGAGGTCGACCTTGTAAAGATAAGGATTCAGGTCTGTCTGCTGTTTACCTTTGCTCCTGCGCGCACTGCCCTTCTCTCCACATTTATGTGTTTGTTTGTTTGTCTATCTAATCTTTTGGGTTTTTATTTCTAATGAGGTCGACCAGTTGTCTATTTATTATTCTTTTTACTACGCATCAAGCTGCGCTGCTTGTCTTTGCTCCTGTGTGCTCGCGCACTCTCGCCTTTTCCACTTATTGTTATTTTTTATTATTTTTGATTTATTTTGTCAATATATAAAAAAAATACGCATCGTGCTGTGCCGTTTGTGTTTGCTTGAGTGCATTCGTGCGCTCTCGCTTTCTCCACTTTACAATTTTTTGCATATTATTTATCTATTCCTGAGAGTTTATCTTATTTTTTATTTGTTTATTTAAATGAAGTCGACCAGTTGCCTGCCCTTCCTTCCATTATCCGTCACCCAGACAAACTGAACAAAGTTCTGAGGTCGACCTTGTAAAGATAAGGATTCAGGTCTGTCTGCTGTTTACCTTTGCTCCTGCCCGCACTGCCCTTCTCTCCACATTTATGTGTTTGTTTGTTTGTCTATCTAATCTTTTGGGTTTTTATTTCTAATGAGGTCGACCAGTTGTCTATTTATTATTAATTTTACTACGCATCAAGCTGCGCTGGTTGTCTTTGCTCCTGTGTGCACGCGCACTCTCGCCTTTTCCACTTATTTTTATTTTTGATTTATTTTGATTTATTTTTGATTTATTTTCTCAATTTAAAAAAAAATACGCATCGTGCTATGCTGTTTGTGTTTGCTTGAGTGCTTTCGCACGCTCTCGCTTTGTGCACTTTACAATTTTTTGTTATTATTTATCTATTCCTGAGAGTTTATCTTATTTTTTATTTGTTTATTTAAATGAAGTCGACCAGTTGCCTGCCCTTCCTTCCATTATCCGTCACCGAGACAAACTGAACAAAGTTCTGTGGTCGACCTTGTAAAGATAAGGATTCAGGTCTGTCTGCTGTTTACCTTTGCTCCTGCGCGCACTGCCCTTCTCTCCACATTTATGTGTTTGTTTGTTGTCTATCCAATCTTTTGGGTTTTTATTTCTAATGAGGTCGACCAGTTGTCTATTTATTATTTTTTTTTACTACGCATCAAGCTGCGCTGCTTGTCTTTGCTCCTGTGTGCTCGCGCACTCTCGCCTTTTCCACTTATTTTTATTTTTGATTTATTTTTGATTTATTTTGCCAATTTAAAAAAAATACGCATCGTGCTGTGCTTTTTGTGTTTGCTTGAGTGCATTCGCGCTCTCTCGCTTTCTCCACTTTACATTTTTTTGTTATTATTTATCTATTCCTGAGAGTTTATCTTATTTTTTATTTGTTTATTTAAATGAAGTCGACCAGTTGCCTGCCCTTCCTTCCATTATCCGTCACCGAGACAAACTGAACAAAGTTCTGAGGTCGACCTTGTAAAGATCAGGATTCAGGTCTGTCTGCTGTTTACCTTTGCTCCTGCGCGCACTGCCCTTCTCTCCACATTTATGTGTTTGTTTGTCTATCTAATCTTTTGGGTTTTTATTTCTAATGAGGTCGACCAGTTGTCTATTTATTATTTTTTTTTACTACGCATACAAGCTGCGCTGCTTGTCTTTGCTCCTGTGTGCTCGCGCACTCTCGCCTTTTCCACTTATTTTTATTTTTGATTTATTTTTGATTTAATTTGTCAATTTTTTTAAAAAATACGCATCGTGCTGTGCTGTTTGTGTTTGCTTGAGTGCATTCGCGCGCTCTCGCTTTCTCCACTTTACAATTTTTTTGTTATTATTTATCTATTCCTGAGAGTTTATCTTATTTTTTATTTGTTTATTTAAATGAAGTCGACCAGTTGCCTGCCCTCCTTCCATTTATCCGTCACCGAGACAACCTGAAACAAAGTTCTGATGTCGACCTTGTAAAGATAAGGATTCAGGTCTGTCTGCTGTTTACCTTTGCTCCTGCGCGCACTGCCCTTCTCTCCACATTTATGTGTTTGTTTGTTTGTCTATCTAATCTTTTGGGTTTTTTTTTCTAATGAGGTCGACCAGTTGTCTATTTATTATTTTCTTTACTACGCATCAAGCTTCGCTGCTTGTCTTTGCTCCCTGTGTGCTCGCGCACACTCGCCTTTTCCACTTATTTTTATTTTTGATTTATTTTTGATTTATTTTGTCAATTTAAAAAAAATACGCATCGTGCTGTGCTGTTTGTGTTTGCTTGAGTGCATTCGCGCGCTCTCGCTTTCTCCCACTTTACAATTTTTTTGTTATTATTTATCTATTCCCTGAGAGTTTATCTTATATTTTATTTGTTTATTTAAATGAAGTCGACCAGTTGCCTGCCCTTCCTTCCATTATCCGTCACCGAGACAACTGAACAAAGTTCTGAGGTCGACCTTGTAAAGATAAGGATTCAGGTCTGTCTGCTGTTTACCTTTGCTCCTGCGTTGCATGCCCTTCTCTCCACATTTATGTGTTTGTTTGTTTGTCTATCTAATCTTTTGGGTTTTTTTTCTAATGAGGTAGACCAGTTGTCTATTTATTATTTTCTTTACTACGAATCAAGCTTCGCTGCTTGTCTTTGCTCCTGTGTGCTCGCGCACTCTCGCCTTTTCCACTTATTTTTATTTTTGATTTATTTTTGATTTATTTTGTCAATTTTTAAAAAAAAATACGCATCGTGCTGTGCTGTTTGTGTTTGCTTGAGTGCATTCGCACGCTCTCGCTTTCTCCACTTTACAATTTTTTTGTTATTATTTATCTATTCCTGAGAGTTTATCTAATTTTTATTTGTTTATTTAAATGAAGTCGACCAGTTGCCTGCCCTTCCTTCCATTATCCGTCACCGAGACAAACTGAACAAAGTTCTGAGGTCGACCTTGTAAAGATAAGGATTCAGGTCTGTCTGCTGTTTACCTTTGCTCCTGCGCGCACTGCCCTTCTCTCCACATTTATGTGTTTGTTTGTTTGTCTATCTAATCTTTTGGGTTTTTATTTCTAATGAGGTCGACCAGTTGTCTATTATTATCTCTTTTACTACGCATCAAGCTGCGCTGCTTGTCTTTGCTCCTGTGTGCTCGCGCACTCTCGCCTTTTCCACTTATTGTTATTTTTTATTTATTTTTGATTTATTTTGTCAATATAAAAAAAATACGCATCGTGCTGTGCCGTTTGTGTTTGCTTGAGTGCATTCGTGCGCTCTCGCTTTCTCCACTTTACAATTTTTTGCATATTATTATCTATTCCTGAGAGTTTATCTTATTTTTTATTTGTTTATTTAAATGAAGTCGACCAGTTGCCTGCCCTTCCTTCCATTATCCGTCACCGAGACAAACTGAACAAAGTTCTGAGGTCGACCTTGTAAATATAAGATTCAGGTCTGTCTGCTGTTTACCTTTGCTCCTGCCCGCACTGCCCTTCTCTCCACATTTATGTGTTTGTTTGTTTGTCTATCTAATCTTTTGGGTTTTTATTTCTAATGAGGTCGACCAGTTGTCTATTTATTATTAATTTACTACGCATCAAGCTGCGCTGGTTGTCTTTGCTCCTGTGTGCACGCGCACTCTCGCCTTTTCCACTTATTTTTATTTTTGATTTATTTTTGATTTATTTTTGATTTATTTTCTCAATTTAAAAAAAATACGCATCGTGCTATGCTGTTTGTGTTTGCTTGAGTGCTTTCGCACGCTCTCGCTTTGTGCACTTTACAATTTTTTGTTATTATTTATCTATTCCTGAGAGTTTATCTTATTTTTTATTTGTTTATTTAAATGAAGTCGACCAGTTGCCTGCCCTTCCTTCCATTATCCGTCACCGAGACAAACTGAACAAAGTTTCTGAGGTCGACCTTGTAAAGATAAGGATTCAGGTCTGTCTGCTGTTTACCTTTGCTCCTGCGCGCACTGCCCTTCTCTCCACATTTATGTGTTTGTTTGTTTGTCTATCCAATCTTTTGGGTTTTTATTTCTAATGAGGTCGACCAGTTGTCTATTTATTAGTTTTTTTAATACGCATCAAGCTGCGCTGCTTGTCTTTGCTCCTGTGTGCTCGCGCACTCTCGCCTTTTCCACTTATTTTTATTTTTGATTTATTTTTGATTTATTTTGCCAATTTAAAAAAAATACGCATCGTGCTGTGCTTTTTGTGTTTGCTTGAGTGCATTCGCGCTCTCTCGCTTTCTCCACTTTACAATTTTTTTGTTATTATTTATCTATTCCTGAGAGTTTATCTTATTTTTTATTTGTTTATTTAAATGAAAGTCGACCAGTTGCCTGCCCTTCCTTCCATTATCCGTCACCGAGACAAACTGAACAAAGTTCTGAGGTCGACCTTGTAAAGATAAGGATTCAGGTCTGTCTGCTGTTTACCTTTGCTCCTGCGCGCACTGCCCTTCTCTCCACATTTATGTGTTTGTTTGTCTATCTAATCTTTTGGGTTTTTATTTCTAATGAGGTCGACCAGTTGTCTATTTATTATTTTTTTTTACTACGCATCAGCTGCGCTGCTTGTCTTTGCTCCTGTGTGCTCGCGCACTCTCGCCTTTTCCACTTATTTTTATTTTTGATTTATTTTTGATTTATTTTGCCAATTTAAAAAAAATACGCATCGTGCTGTGCTTTTTGTGTTTGCTTGAGTGCATTCGCGCTCTCTCGCTTTCTCCACTTTACAATTTTTTTTGTTATTATTTATCTATTCTGAGAGTTTATCTTATTTTTTATTTGTTTATTTAAATGAAGTCGACCAGTTGCCTGCCCTTCCTTCCATTATCCGTCACCGAGACAACCTGAACAAAGTTCTGAGGTCGACCTTGTAAAGATAAGGATTCAGGTCTGTCTGCTGTTTACCTTTGCTCCTGCGCACTGCCCTTCTCTCACATTTATGTGTTTGTTTGTTAGTCTATCTAATCTTTTGGGTTTTTATTTCTAATGAGGTCGACCAGTTGTCTATTTATTATTTTTTTTTACTACGCATCAAGCTGCGCTGCTTGTCTTTGCTCCTGTGTGCTCGCGCACTCTCGCCTTTTCCACTTATTTTTATTTTTGATTTATTTTTGATTTATTTTGTCAATTGAAAAAAAAATACGCATCGTGCTGTGCTGTTTGTGTTTGCTTGAGTGCATTCGCGCTCTCTCGCTTTCTTCACTTTACAATTTTTTTTATTATTTATCTATTCCTGAGACTTTATCTTATTTTTTATTTGTTTATTTAAATGAAGTCGACCAGTTGCCTGCCCTTCCATCCATTATCCGTCACCGAGACAAACTGAACAAAGTTCTGAGGTCGACATTGTAAAGATAAGGATTCAGGTCTGTCCTACAGGTTCCCTTTGCTCCTGCGCGCCCTGCCCTTCTCTCCACATTTATGTGTTTGTTTGTTTGTCTATCTAATCTTTTGGGTTTTTATTTCTAATGAGGTCGACCAGTTGTCTATTTATTATTTTTTTTACTACGCATCAAGCTGCACTGCTTGTCTTTGCTCCTGTGTGCTCGCGCACTCTCGCCTTTTCCACTTATTGTTATTTTTTATTTATTTTTGATTTATTTTGTCAATATAAAAAAAATACGCATCGTGCTGTGCCGTTTGTGTTTGATTGAGTGCATTCGTGCGCTCTCGATTTCTCCACTTTACAATTTTTTGGATATTATTTATCTATTCCTGAGAGTTTATCTTATTTTTTATTTGTTTATTTAAATGAAGTCGACCAGTTGCCTGCCCTTCCTTCCATTATCCGTCACCGAGACAAACTGAACAAGTTCTGAGGTCGACCTTGTAAAGATAAGGATTCAGGTCTGTCTGCTGTTTACCTTTGCTCCTGCGCGCAGTGCCCTTCTCTCCACATTTATGTGTTTGTTGTTTGTCTATCTAATCTTTGGGTTTTTATTTCTAATGAGGTCGACCAGTTGTCTATTTATTATTTTTTTAATACGCATCAAGCTGCGCTGGTTGTCTTTGCTCCTGTGTGCACGCGCACTCTCGCCTTTTCCACTTATTTTTATTTTTGATTTATTTTTGATTTATTTTTGATTTATTTTCTCAATTTAAAAAAAAATACGCATCGTGCTATGCTGTTTGTGTTTGCTTGAGTGCTTTCGCACGCTCTCGCTTTGTGCACTTTACAATTTTTTGTTATTATTTATCTATTCCTGAGAGTTTATCTTATTTTTTATTTGTTTATTTAAATGAAGTCGACCCGTTGCCTTGCCCTTCCCTTCCATTATCCGTCACAGAGACAAACTGAACAAAGTTCTGTGGTCGACCTTGTAAAGATAAGGATTCAGGTCTGTCTGCTGTTTACCTTTGCTCCTGCGCGCACTGCCCTTCTCTCCACATTTATGTGTTTGTTTGTTTGTCTATCCAATCTTTTGGGTTTTATTTCTAATGAGGTCGACCAGTTGTCTATTTATTATTTTTTTTTACTACGCATCAAGCTGCGCTGCTTGTCTTTGCTCCTGTGTGCTCGCGCACTCTCGCCTTTTCCACTTATTTTTATTTTTGATTTATTTTTGATTTATTTTGTCAATTTTTTTAAAAAAATACGCATCGTGCTGTGCTGTTTGTGTTTGCTTGAGTGCATTCGCGCGCTCTCGCTTTCTCAACTTTACAATTTTTTTGTTATTATTTATCTATTCCTTAGAGTTTATCTTATTTTTTATTTGTTTATTTAAATGAAGTCGACCAGTTGCCTGCCCTTCCTTCCATTATCCGTCACCGAGACAACCTGAACAAAGTTCTGAGGTCGACCTTGTAAAGATAAGGATTCAGGTCTGTCTGCTGTTTACCTTTGCTCCTGCGCGCACTACCCTTCTCTCCACATTTATGTGTTTGTTGGTTTGTCTATCTAATCTTTTGGGTTTTTTTTCTAATGAGGTCGACCAGTTGTCTATTTATTATTTTCTTTACTACGCATCAAGCTTCGCTGCTTGTCTTTGCTCCTGTGTGCTCCTGCACACTCGCCTTTTCCACTTATTTTTATTTTTGATTTATTTTTGATTTATTTTGTCAATTTTAAAAAAAATACGCATCGTGGTGTGCTGTTTGTGTTTGCTTGAGTGCATTCGCGCGCTCTCGCTTTCTCCACTTTACAATTTTTTTGTTATTATTTATCTATTCCTGAGAGTTTATCTTAATTTTTATTTGTTTATTTAAATGAAGTCGACCAGTTGCCTGCCCTTCCTTCCATTATCCGTCACCGAGACAAACTGAACAAAGTTCTGAGGTCGACCTTGTAAAGATAAGGATTCAGGTCTGTCTGCTGTTTACCTTTGCTCCTGCGCGCACTGCCCTTCTCTCCACATTTATGTGTTTGTTTGTTTGTCTATCTAATCTTTTGGGTTTTTATTTCTAATGAGGTCGACCAGTTGTCTATTTATTATTCTTTTTACTACGCATCAAGCTGCGCTGCTTGTCTTTGCTCCTGTGTGCTCGCGCACTCTCGCCTTTTCCACTTATTGTTATTTTTTATTTATTTTTTGATTTATTTTGTCATATAAAAAAAATACGCATCGTGCTGTGCCGTTTGTGTTTGCTTGAGTGCATTCGTGCGCTCTCGCTTTCTCCACTTTACAATTTTTTGCATATTATTTATCTATTCCTGAGAGTTTATCTTAATTTTTATTTGTTTATTTAAATGAAGTCGACCAGTTGCCCTGCCCTCCTTCCATTATCCGTCACCGAGACAAACTGAACAAAGTTCTGAGGTCGACCTTGTAAAGATAAGGATTCAGGTCTGTCTGCTGTTTACCTTTGCTCCTGCGCGCACTGCCCTTCTCTCCACATTTATGTGTTTGTTTGTTTGTCTATCTAATCTTTTGGGTTTTTATTTCTAATGAGGTCGACCAGTTGTCTATTTATTATTTTTTTTACTACGCATCAAGCTGCGCTGGTTGTCTTTGCTCCTGTGTGCACGCGCACTCTCGCCTTTTCCACTTATTTTTATTTTTGATTTATTTTTGATTTATTTTCTCAATTTAAAAAAATACGCATCGTGCTGTGCTGTTTGTGTTTGCTTGAGTGCTTTCGCGCGCTCTCGCTTTGTGCACTTTACAATTTTTTTGTTATTATTTATCTATTCCTGAGAGTTTATCTTATTTTTTATTTGTTTATTTAAATGAAGTCGACCAGTTGCCTGCCCTCCTTCCATTATCCGTCACCGAGACAAACTGAACAAAGTTCTGAGGTCGACCTTGTAAGATAAGGATTCAGGTCTGTCAGCTGTATACCTTTGCTCCTGCGCGCACTGCCCTTCTCTCCACATTTATGTGTTTGTGTGTTTGTCTATCCAATCTTTTGGGTTTTTATTTCTAATGAGGTCGACCAGTTGTCTATTTATTATTTTTTTTTTTACTACGCATCAAGCTGCGCTGCTTGTCTTTGCTCCTGTGTGCTCGCGCACTCTCGCCTTTTCCACTTATTTTTATTTTTGATTTATTTTTTATTTATTTTGTCAATTTTTTTAAAAAATACGCATCGTGCTGTGCTGTTTGTGTTTGCTTGAGTGCATTCACGCGCTCTCGCTTTCTCAACTTTACAATTTTTTTGTTATTATTTATCTATTCCTGAGAGTTTATCTTATTTTTTATTTTGTTTATTTAAATGAAGTCGACCATTACCTGCCCTTCCTTCCATTATCCGTCACCGAGACAACCTGAACAAAGTTCTGAGGTCGACCTTGTAAAGATAAGGATTCAGGTCTGTCTGTTGTTTACCTTTGCTCCTGCGCGCACTGCCCTTCTCTCCACATTTATGTGTTTGTTTGTTTGTCTATCTAATCTTTTGGGTTTTTATTTCTAATGAGGTCGACCAGTTGTCTATTTATTATTCTTTTTACTACGCATCAAGCTGCGCTGCTTGTCTTTGCTCCTGTGTGCTCGCGCACTCTCGCCTTTTCCACTTATTGTATTTTTTATTTATTTTTTATTTATTTTGTCAATATAAAAAAAATACGCATCGTGCTGTGCCGTTTGTGTTTGCTTGAGTGCATTCGTGCGCTCTCGCTTTCTCCACTTTAGAATTTTTTTGCATATTATTTATCTATTCCTGAGAGTTTATCTTATTTTTTATTTGTTTATTTAAATGAAGTCGACCAGTTGCCTGCCCTTCCTTCCATTATCCGTCACCGAGACAAACTGAACAAATTCTGAGGGTCGACCTTGTAAGATAAGGATTCAGGTCTGTCTGCTGTTTACCTTTGCTCCTGCGCGCACTGCCCTTCTCTCCACATTTATGTGTTTGTTTTGTTTGTCTATCTAATCTTTTGGGTTTTTATTTCTAATGAGGTCGACCAGTTGTCTATTTATTATTTTTTTACTACGCATCAAGCTGCGCTGCTTGTCTTTGCTCCTGTGTGCTCGCGCACCTCTCGCCTTTTCCACTTATTTTATTTTTGATTTATTTTTGATTTATTTTTGATTTATTTTCTCAATTTAAAAAAAAATACGCATCGTGCTATGCTGTTTGTGTTTGCTTGAGTGCTTCGCACGCTCTCGCTTTGTGCACTTTACATTTTTTTGTTATTATTTATCTATTCCTGAGAGTTTATCTTATTTTTTATTTGTTTATTTAAATGAAGTCGACCAGTTGCCTGCCCTTCCTTCCATTATCCGTCACCGAGACAAACTGAACAAAGTTCTGAGGTCGACCTTGTAAAGATAAGGATTCAGGTCTGTCTGCTGTTTACCTTTGCTCCTGCGCGCACTGCCCTTCTCTCCACATTTATGTGTTTGTTTGTTTGTCTATCCAATCTTTTGGGTTTTTTATTTCTAATGAGGTCGACCAGTTGTCTATTTATTAGTTTTTTTAATACGCATCAAGCTGCGCTGCTTGTCTTTGCTCCTGTGTGCCTCGCGCACTCTCGCCTTTTCCACTTATTTTTATTTTTGATTTATTTTTGATTTATTTTGCCAATTTAAAAAAAATACGCATCGTGCTGTGCTTTTTGTGTTTGCTTGAGTGCATTCGCGCTCTCTCGCTTTCTCCACTTTACAATTTTTTTGTTATTATTTATCTATTCCTGAGAGTTTATCTTATTTTTTATTTGTTTATTTAAATGAAGTCGACCAGTTGCCTGCCCTTCCTTCCATTATCCGTCACCGAGACAAACTGAACAAAGTTCTGAGGTCGACCTTTTAAAGATAAGGATTCAGGTCTGTCTGCTGTTTACCTTTGCTCCTGCGCGCACTGCCCTTCTCTCCACATTTATGTGTTTGTTTGTCTATCTAATCTTTTGGGTTTTTATTTCTAATGAGGTCGACCAGTTGTCTATTTATTATTTTTTTTTACTACGCATCAGCTGCGCTGCTTGTCTTTGCTCCTGTGTGCTCGCGCACTCGCGCCTTTTCCACTTATTTTTATTTTGATTTATTTTTGATTTATTTTGCCAATTTAAAAAAAATACGCATCGTGCTGTGCTTTTTGTGTTTGCTTGAGTGCATTCGCGCTCTCTCGCTTTCTCCACTTTACAATTTTTTTGTTATTATTTATCTATTCCTGAGAGTTTATCTTATTTTTTATTTGTTTATTTTAAATGAAGTCGACCAGTTGCCTGCCCTTCCTTCCATTATCCGTCACCGAGACAACCCTGAACAAAGTTCTGAGGTCGACCTTGTAAAGATAAGGATTCAGGTCTGTCTGCTGTTTACCTTTGCTCCTGCGCACTGCCCTTCTCTCCACATTTATGTGTTTGTTTGTTAGTCTATCTAATCTTTTGGGTTTTTATTTCTAATGAGGTCGACCAGTTGTCTATTTATTATTTTTTTTTACTACGCATCAAGCTGCGCTGCTTGTCTTTGCTCCTGTGTGCTCGCGCACTCTCGCCTTTTCCACTTATTTTTATTTTTGATTTATTTTTGATTTATTTTGTCAATTGAAAAAAAAATACGCATCGTGCTGTGCTGTTTGTGTTTGCTTGAGTGCATTCGCGCTCTCTCGCTTTCTTCACTTTACAATTTTTTTTATTATTTATCTATTCCTGAGAGTTTATCTTATTTTTTATTTGTTTATTTAAATGAAGTCGACCAGTTGCCTGCCCTTCCATCCATTATCCGTCACCGAGACAAACTGAACAAAGTTCTGAGGTCGACATTGTAAAGATAAGGATTCAGGTCTGTCTACAGGTTCCCTTTGCTCCTGCGCGCCCTGCCCTTTCTCCACATTTATGTGTTTGTTTGTTTGTCTATCTAATCTTTGGGTTTTTATTTCTAATGAGGTCGACCAGTTGTCTATTTATTATTTTTTTTTACTACGCATCAAGCTGCACTGCTTGTCTTTGCTCCTGTGTGCTCGCGCACTCTCGCCTTTTCCACATATTGTTATTTTTTATTTATTTTTGATTTATTTTGTCAATATAAAAAAAATACGCATCGTGCTGGTGCCGTTTGTGTTTGATTGAGTGCATTCGTGCGCTCTCGATTTCTCCACTTTACAATTTTTTGGATATTATTTATCTATTCCTGAGAGTTTATCTTATTTTTTATTTGTTTATTTAAATGAAGTCGACAGTTGCCTGCCCTTCCTTCCATTATCCGTCACCGAGACAAACTGAACAAAGTTCTGAGGTCGACCTTGTAAAGATAAGGATTCAGGTCTGTCTGCTGTTTACCTTTGCTCCTGCGCGCAGTGCCCTTCTCTCCACATTTATGTGTTTGTTTGTTTGTCTATCTAATCTTTTGGGTTTTTATTTCTAATGAGGTCGACCAGTTGTCTATTTATTATTTTTTTTTAATACGCATCAAGCTGCGCTGGTTGTCTTTGCTCCTGTGTGCTCGCGCACTCTCGCCTTTTCCACTTATTTTTATTTTTGATTTATTTTTGATTTATTTTCTCAATTTAAAAAAATACGCATCGTGCTGTGCTGTTTGTGTTTGCTTGAGTGCTTTCGCGCGCTCTCGCTTTGTGCACTTTACAATTTTTTTGTTATTATTTATCTATTCCTGAGAGTTTATCTTATTTTTTATTTGTTTATTTAAATGAAGTCGACCAGTTGCCTGCCCTTCCTTCCATTATCCGTCACCGAGACAAACTGAACAAAGTTCTGAGGTCGACCTTGTAAAGATTAAGGATTCAGGTCTGTCTGCTGTATACCTTTGCTCCTGCGCGCACTGCCCTTCTCTCCACATTTATGTGTTTGTGTGTTTGTCTATCCAATCTTTTGGGTTTTTATTTCTAATGAGGTCGACCAGTTGTCTATTTATTATTTTTTTTTTACTACGCATCAAGCTGCGCTGCTTGTCTTTGCTCCTGTGTGCTCGCGCACTCTCTCCTTTTCCACTTATTTTTATTTTTGATTTATTTTTGATTTATTTTGTCAATTTTTTAAAAAAATACGCATCGTGCTGTGCTGTTTGTGTTTGCTTGAGTGCATTCACGCGCTCTCCGCTTTCTCAACTTTACAATTTTTTTGTTATTATTTATCTATTCCTGAGCGTTTATCTTATTTTTTATTT